>NW_025900756.1:0-40287 GCF_022539505.1 Lolium rigidum | reverse complement strand
TCGGTGTCTCGTTTTTGTGCAGAAATCCAACTTTCAGGAAAATCCTCGGAATTTATGCGAAGGTTCTATTTTCCCGGAATATTGGCGGAGCCGGAAGGGCAAGCCGGTGGGGGCCCGAGGGCCCCACACGCTAGGCCGGCGCGGCCCAGGAGGGGGGCGCGCGGCCCTAGTGTGTGGCGGCCTCGGCTAGCCCCCAACGCCCTCCTTCGGACTACTTATTGCCTTCGACCTAAAAACGCACGGGAGAGAGTCGAAGTCGCCAGAAACCTTCCGAGCACGCCGCCACCATCGCGAAACTCCGTCTCGGGACCGAAACTCCGTTCGGCACCTCGCCGGACGGGGAATTGGAGGAGATCATCACCTCCATCATCACCGACGCCTCTCCATCGACCAGCCATGTTTCCCCCATCTATGTGTGAGTAATTCCCCCGCTGTAGGCTGAAGGGGATGATAGGGATTGGATGAGATTGGTCATGTAATAGTCATAAGATTGTTAGGGCATAGTGCCTAGTGTCCGTAATTGGTACTTTGATGATATTGTTGCAACTTGTTATGCTTAATGCTTGTCACTAGGGCCCGAGTGCCATGACCTCAGATCTGAACATGTTATTATTTCATCATGATATTCATTGTTTATGGTCTTACCTGCAAGTTGTATACACATGTCGCTGTCCGGAACCAATGGCCCCGAAGTGACAGAAATCGGGACAACCGGAGGGGATGGTAGTGATGTGAGGATCACATGTGTTCACGGAGTGTTAATGCTTTGCTCCGGTACTCTATTAAAAGGAGTACCTTAATATCCAGATAGTTTCCCTAGAGGCCCTGGCCGCCACCGGCTGGTAGGACAAAAGATGTTGTGCAAGTTTCTCATTGCGAGCACGTACGACTAAATATGGAACACATGCCTATTGATTGATTAGTACTTGGATACCGTTTTATTATTATCTCGCAAATGCCCCCGCTTTGATTGTTACATGAGTTTCTCTCATCCATGCAACGCCCGTTCATCCATCCCCGTGCCTACGTATTTTAATCCCGCTGTTTACTATAATCACTACCGCTGTCTTTGTTACTCTGCTGCTCGTTATTTCACTACTGCTACTCGCTATAAAACTATTACTATCGATAAACTCTTGCGAGCAAGTCTGTTTCCAGGTGCAGCTGAATTGACAACTCCGCTGTTAAGGCTTTCAAGTATTCTTGGTCTCCCCTTGTGTCGAATCAATAAATTGGGTTTTACTTCCCGCGAAGACTGTTGCGATCCCCTATACTTGTGGGTCATCACCACACTACACGTACTTTTTGTGGAGGTTACCCGGACCTAAGGGACCAATCACAGTCAAAGGAGGTTTTGCGTTAGCCGATAAATGCGACAAGGATTTTCATCAACTGTCAGAAACTTTCGGGATGCAAGCGGATATGGTGTCACGGCTCACAACCGACTATGATGTGTTACCAGACTCAGGAAGGCCACTCAAGGAACCAACCTTTAATACTTCTAAGGACTCCAAGGAGGTGCAGATTCACCCGACCGATCCAAAGAAAACGACGTCCATTGCAACAAACATGGACCTCGCATAGGAAAGCGCGCTCATCGAGTTCCTCCGTGAGCATTGGAAAATCTTCGCATGGTGTCCAGCCGACATGCCAGGAGTACCCAGGGAACTTGCCGAGCACCACCTAAACTTGGATCCAATAGCGAGACCAATCAAACAACCTTTGCGGCGTTTTTCGGAACCAAACCGCAAAGCCATGCTGTCAGAAATTGATCGACTCAGAGAAGCTGGTTTTATTAAAGAGATATCTACAGAGGCCACTTGGGTAGCTAACCCAGTGATGGTGCCGAAGAAAAACACGAAAGTCCTTCGCATGTGTGTCGACTTTATGTGCCTCAATAAACACTGTCCAAAGGATCACTTTCCCCTCCCAAGGATCGATCAAATCATCGACTCCACGGCAGGATGCGAACGTCTTTCCTTCCTGGACGCATATTCTGGTTATAACCAGATCAGATTAAAAGAAGATGACGAAGCCAAGACAGCGTTCATAACACCTTATGGCGTGTTTTGCTACAGAACAATGCCTTTTGGTCTGAAAAACGCGGGAGCAACATATCAGCGGATGATGCAGAAGTGCTTAGCAACACAGATTGGTAAAAACGTACAAGTGTACATCGATGATGTCGTCATAAATTCAAAAAAGGGGACAACGTTGATCGAGGATTTGAAAGAAACTTTCGACAACCTTGACAAGTTCAGCCTTAAGTTGAACCCGACAAAATGCTCTTTCGGCGTTTCTGCGGGAGAACTTCTCGGATTCCTAGTATCAGCAAGAGGGATCGAAGCCAATCCAGAGAAAATCCAAGCCATCGTAACGATGAGGAAGCCGACAAAGTTGAAAGAAATACAACAGTTGACGGGGCGAGTCGCAGCTTTAAGCAGATTCGTCGCCAGGCTAGGAGAGAAAGCATTGCCGTTCTATGCTCTGATCAAACAGGGAGAGAAGTTTCAGTGGAATGACGAGGCGAATAAAGCTTTCGAGGATCTCAAGCGCACAATCTCAACACCACCAATCTTGGTGGCGCCTAAAGAGAAAGAACCCCTCCTGCTATACATTGCGGCCACACCTCAGGTGGTCGGCACAACTCTCGTAGTCGAAAGGGAAGAAGAGGGAAAACTCCACGGAGTACAGAGGCCAGTATATTTCATCAGTGAAGTATTGTCGCCTTCAAAACAGCGGTACCCACAGTACCAGAAGCTGGCGTATGGAGTGTTCACAACAGCAAGAAAGTTGCGACACTATTTTTCGGCGCATCTGATAATAGTGGTCAACGAGGCGCCTTTATCAAATATATTAAACAAAATCCAGAAGCTACGGGTCGTGTCTCCCTTTGATCGGTTCTCCCTGAATAAAGTAAAAAAGAGTTGGTCAAAGAAAAAAGGGAACAAAAACGACACAAGGAAACAGCAAGGATCTGAGCACTTACTAACAAAACGTCGACATTGTGACTCCAAGCGAGTAAGGATTTCTTTTTCGCGAGCAGCCTGCTGAGTTATTTTTTCGCTCAGAGAAGTTTCCGCGTCGTGAAGTCTTTTTCGAAGATCTTCGACGGTAGCAGCATCTGCTTCAGCTTTCTTGCGGGCCTTTTCGCTATGCTTTAACTTGGTAGCAAGAGCATCAGCACGCTTGTTGGACTCCGCAAGATCTCCTGGCAAAATAAACAACAATCAAATATCATGACAAAAATAATGGAGTACATGCAATAGAAGAGGCGGATAAAAGTAGTACCTTCCAGCTTCTTGGTATAGTCACGGTACCCGACGAATTGGGTACCGAGACGGATAAATTCCTTCATTAAAGGCTGAAGAGAGGACCAAAAGAGAAGAGAAGTAAATATAGCCAGTATAAATTCGACAACATCTCACAAGAAACAAAGGAGAGATGAAAGTATTGAAAAGCTCGGAACATAAAAAAAAATAGAAGAGAGTGAAAAACTTACGTCATCCAATGAAGGTGTCGTAGAGCTACCGAGGAACAGGGATAGGCTCCCTGGATGGCTCGACCCTTGCCCTCTTTGGCGAAGGGGCACGGGGGCTTGCAGGTGGAGTTGAATGCTCGATGTTTTGCTGCGGAGGCGAAGTTTCATCTCCATCAGGCTGAGCTTCAGATACAACTAAAGTACGCGACGTACTTGTTCGAGCAGTCGCGTCAATAGGCTGCTCTTCTTCCTCGTCACCACTGCAACAAAATGGCGACAATATAAGAGTCAAGATAGACAAAAACATCGAGAGCAAAGCAACAAAAAGTAATAGGGAACTTACGAGCTGACAAGGGCATCCTCGTAAGGATTGAAAGCTCTCTTTCCAACATCAGGAGCAGTTTTTCCGGCACGCGCAGCACCAGCTTCGGAGGTGTCGGAATCAACAACCTCGTCCCTCTTCCTCTTGTTCTTCGGAGAAGCAGCCGGGAGAGAAGAGCGTGTCGAGGCAGTGGCCTCATACTCAGCCTCTTTTTCAAGAGAAGCCGCAGATTTTTGGGAACCCGCGACTTCACTATCAGGGCGAGAAGTACCCTGGTTGTCCTCCTCGACAACGGTGCGTTCTTCGACTTCACCACCTTCAGGAAGAGGAGGAAGAGAAGCTAGAATAGGGTGGTTCTGCGAAAAACAAAGAGCGTTGACAAAAAGTTATGCAAAAAAGACGTTAGCAAAATAGTAGTCAACAGATACTAAAAGCTCGAGAAGACAATATAATAGTCAAGAGAGGAAAAATTACCTCGGGAAGGGGATTGGTGCTACTAAATGGCTTAACGCGGCAAGAAGATGGAATGGTGTCCTTCTTGCTAAGCTTTGACATTCTTCGGATCAATTTCTCCAAGTCCTTCACAGGAAGGTCCTTGGAGAGCCTCTCGACATCTTCATCACCAGCATACATCCAAAGGGGATTTTTGCGAGCTTGCAGAGGCTGCACTCTAATCCTAAGGAAGTAGGGGGTGATCTGGATACCCGACAATTCCTTGCCACGGGTGTTCTGGAGCTCATGGATGCGAGTCATCAGCGCCTCTATCGCCGATTTCTCTTCTTTGGTAGCTTCAGCGTCCCAGGATCGGCAGCGAAGAATCTTGGCTCTTCCATCAAAAGGAGCAATGTTGTATTCCATTGAATCAGAACTCTCTTCGTGTACATAGAGCCATCTCTTGCGCCACCCTTGGACGGAGTCGGAGAATTTGACGTCGAAGTACTCGGCGTCAGGACGAACACAGATAACAACGCCGCCGATGTTATAAGCGACGCCGTGGGAGCCATTACGGCGGAGGCAGAAAATGCGCTTCCACAAAGCCCAATTAGGTTGGACTCCGAGGAAGCATTCACACAGTGTGATAAAAATCGACACGTGGAGGATGGAATTGGGCGTCAGCTGATGCAGCTGAAGCCCATAGACAAAAAGGAGACCCCGGAGAAATTCGTGGATGGGGGGAGAAAGACCGCGGATGAGATGGTCAATGAAACTGACCCGGTACTCCATTGGAGGCGATGGATAGCTCTCCTCCTTGGGGAAGCGCAGCGCGTTCTCCTTCTTGGTGAACCCCAGCTTCTTCGGGTTCATGTCTTGGTTGGAGATCTTGGATCTCTCCCACTCCAGATCTTCGGCGGCCATCTTAGACTCCGGAGTGCTATGCTCGGTCAGACGCGCGCGAGGTGGCATCAATGAGCGTGGAGGAGAAAGGTGTGAGCGTGGTTGAGCGCTTGAAGCAATGGGAGCGAGTGGAGGATTTTTCGGAGGAGAAGCGAGAGGTGCGGCGCAAGCGAAAGTGCCGCGGAGGAAGACGATGACTTTATATAGGGGTGCGGTGAATCGACGCACCGTTGGATGAAGAAATGGTGGAATAGATGGTGTACACGTGGACAAGGGGTAAAAAGTAATTTCAGCCAGACGAGAAAAGACAGGAGCTACAGTACGTGCGCCAGGAAAAGTGGAGGACGTGTGTCCCCCACTTGCACGACGTGTCAATTTGATAGGAAATTTGGGCCCACGAGACAGAGAGAGAGAGAGCAGTTCTCACGTTTTCCCAATACAGTGATCGTGGCTATCGTCAGCAATGATGTCACCTTGGCAAGAGAAAAATTCGACAATGAAGTTTTATAAGAATGTCGACAACAGAAGATTATTGATTATTTCGAAAGCCTTTGATCAAATACAAGTTTTTGCTCAAATGCTCGGGGGCTACTTTGGAAAAAAGAAAAACTTCGACTATGACAAAATAGAAATGGCGAGAGCCTATGATCAACTGCAAGCATTTGTTCATAGCCTCGGGGGCTACTCCCATCGGGAGCGCTGGTCGCGCACCCGATAGATATGACAAGTTCGAGAAAGGTTGAAAATATAGTGATATGTGGCATTAAAATTTGAGCCTACAACCAAGCACTAGTCCTTGGTTGTAGCCTCGGGGGCTACTCCCATCGGGAACGCTGTTCGCGTGCCCGATAAAATTATAAAAAAGAAAGAAGAGAAAAAAGAAGAAGTGAGCATATTTCGAGTTATACAAATAACTCTACATATACTCCCATCGGGAAGGCAAAATAAAGTCATACATTGACTCAATAAAATGTGCTATTCCAACAGCCGAAAAAGCACTCGACAATACATTCTCAGAGCGCCAAAATAGCGAATAATCTTTGAATGCCGCAAAACTTTGCGAAGGTAAGACCCCAGATCCGTTCTGAGCGGCGTGGCACCGTCTCGACGTCGGTTTGCTACTTTTTTCCGTATCAACGGATACGAAGAAAAATCCTAACGGACGCGTTAGGTACCCGATAAAATATGATTGTGACTCGACGGAATGGTAAGACCTTAAGCGGCACCTGTCGAAGTTTACACCAGTATCCCGAGATCATGTCCAGGGACGTGATCTTGAAGTAGGTTTTTGCGGATTGCCACTAGAGCAGTTAACTAGTACCTGATCCGTCAGATGAACTAGCCCCAACTACCATTATCCCTGTATAATATAAAATTTCGTATCCAAAGATATGTGATAAAGTTCAGAGCTATTGAACGAATATAAAGTTGGAGATTTTCCCTGACTCTGTGATTCAAGCAAAATCTCGGGGCCTACTGACATAGGCATCCCCAATGGGCCTGCCGAAGATGGTACCCGGGGTTGACTGAAGGCCCATAACCCGAAGAGCAAGAAGATTCGGAAGCCCAAGATACTATTAAGGAAAGCTAGAGTTGTAATAGGAAGCATTACTTGTAATCATGCGGGAGGGGTCAGAAACTCTCCCGGACTCTGTAAACTTGTGTATTACGAAACCCTCGGCTCCACCTCCTATATAAGGGGGAGTCGAGGGACAAAGAAAGGATCGAATTTACTGTCAACACAACCCTAGTTTCATATTCGTCGAGTACTTTTCGGCTGAAACCTTCGAGATCTACTTGCCCTCTACATCCAACGAAACCCTAGTCTACAATCCGTAGGTATTGACAAGTTAATACCTTGTCAGTCGGGCTGCATCATCTCCCCCACTTGAAAAAGAGTCGTCCTCGACGATAAGTCTTCATGAATGTGTAGAGGAGGTAGATGACACCAACGCTTGAATGTCTCTTCACTTGTCAAGAGCCCTATCAATAGCACAAGAAAAGCAAAGGAGCAATCAAAGCGTAGCCAAAGTTCAATGTATTTAGGAAGAGGGCGTAAGTAGAAGGAGATCACCTTATCAAAGTGTCGGTGTGCTCTCATTGAGAGATCTTGTGTAGTGGAAGTGTGCGGGCAAAACCACTCATTGGAGCTCACTTGTATCATGCTCTAAAGAGCTCTTTTTGTCAACTCGTGCTCAATCGAGGTTGACATTGGAGTTTGGGTACCTACACACATGTTAGACAACAAGAACAACGTGTGTGCGTGGTATATGAACACATCATCCATCATGATGCGCCATTTCTTTTGCACATCACCATTAGCGGTAAGCAAGATATTATAGTACACATGGTGAATATGCGGGGAAAACTTATGAACATGCTCAACATGGATATATGCAAAGTCTCCAAAATTTAAGAGAGCTATGGGGGCAATCTCATTTACAAGCATATTAACACTATTGCAAGCCAAGCATTGGAAAGAGAAATTGTTCATCATTTTGGTTACATTAATGGGAGAATATTGCAAGCATGTAGCACAAAACATGTTCAACATTTCATCATTGTTGTTGACCAACCTAGGGAAAGAGCAATTGTTCATCAAGGTTGTCATAACACAAGCATTATCATTTTCATTGCAAGCAATACATGGGAAAGAGCAATTGTTCGACATATTGCAAGCAAAATGAGAGAAAGTGAAACTCTCATAGCATGGCATGGTCATATTGTCACAAGCAAGTAATTCCACATGGTCAACATTGTTATCAAGCAAAGCATCACATGGGAATAAGAACGGAGCATGTGACATAGCAATTGTATCATCATCATCATCATGCATGCACTCACTATTCATCATGTCCACTAGTGGGATCATGGCATCATCAACACCCATATACGTACCTTTGTAGTCCCGCTCATATGAGGTAGGTGTTGTGGAAGTGGTAGGCTCCATGTGGCCTCCATGTTCATCTTCAAGCAACAAGCATGGTGTGATATCATCATCTTCATGCACCATGTACATCTTCTCCATGATCGGCGTCTCGTCATCCATGGAACCTAATGAGACACAAGGAAACACACTAGAGGTAGAGGGTAAGATGTTAGAATTGAAAATGGCCTCACATGACCTATCAACTACCACTCTCATCTCACTTGGTGTATCACTCATGCTCTCGAAGTGGAGGCACTTATCAAGCTCACAATAGTGGATTCACTCATCTCACATATAGTGGAGTCGCTCATCTCACATATAGTGGAGTCCCTCATCTCCATGGCAATGGCGTCGTCGATGTCCGAGCAACCTAGCAAAGAGGAAGACAACACAAGAGGAGTAGAGGTTAAGTTGTTAGAAATCAAAGTGTCCTCACTCAACTCATGGTGTGTGTCACTCTTGCTCTCAATGTATTTGAAGTATGCGTTGCACTCAGCTTTATCTTTGGGTGTCATTTGGGCTTCTCGAGCATCTAGCTCGGCGAAGTATGCTCTCATCTCGGCTTGCTCTTGTGGGGTCATCATGTATATCTTACTAGGATAGGTGTATATGTATGGTGGAAGGAAAACTACACAAGTATCCCACCTTTCGAGAAAGTATCGGAAAAATGGTTCAAGTCAAGAGAAAATCCAAAATGTATCGGGGTTACTCACACACACACTCAAAGCACACGCAAAAGGCTAAGAACTCTATATGTGGTGGGTAAGGGGTGGATAGCAAACGACAAAGATCAACGGAAAAGTCTATTGTCAAATGTGGGTAAGATCCAAAGTCAAATGTCAAAAGTGGTGATCTATGTCAAGGAAACACAGAAACACACACGAGAAGATCAATGGGGTTAGCGCGACCAAGGAAGTGAGCACGCGGTAAAGATGGTCCTAACGAAGACTATATGCTCGGTGTCACGCCAACACAAGAGAGACCGTAGCTTGGTTGCACAAGATAGAAGCAACAAGATTTGCACAAGGGCCACTCTTCTCTTATCTCTCTTAGTGCTCACAAGTTTTGCATTTCTCGATATCGGTGGACACACACTCTTTTCTATTTCCTTTTCTTTTCCCTTTTTTCACTTTTTTTTCTCTATGCTTAGAAGCTTTTTTTTTTCTCTATGTATATGTCACACTTTTTCTTCTTTTGTGTATCTTTTTCACCGATCTTGCTTCGGAGCTTCGCTCAACACAACACACACACACCCTCTCACGGTCGTGAAACTTGTGCAATGCTTCGCAACACTCGGAAAGCCACTCTCAATAGGATAGGTACACAAAGAAAGAAACGGGGCTACAAGGTGTGAGGGGGCAAGTTATACCTATTGATGTTAGGCGGTGTCGGAACACACAACTTGCGATGACGAGGTGGTGTCGATGATGGTGTCGAAGTTGCGCCGGAATCCGGGGTGCCAAAGGTGTCGCCGCGGTGTTGATGTAGGCGCGGAAGCGTAAGAGACAACCAATGCACTCCAAATCGGAAACCGGGCAAATTAAGTCAATGCCCGGAAAGTTAGGTCAAAACGAGCGGTCAAAAGTTAGGTTCCAAAAATTATTAAAAATTGGAATCGGACTATGTGGAGTATTTGAAGATTGTTGTTAAAATTTGGAGTTAAACGGGCTCCGAAAAGTTGTCAAAATTTGGAGCAAAAAGTAGAGTCAAAATTAAGTAGAAACTGTGTCAGGCGGTAGTACCGGTGATGGTACCGGAAGAGGTACCGGTCAAAGAGCTGGGTATACTGTAAGCCAAACGCTAATTAGCGGTAGCACCTCCGGTAGTACCGCTCTGCATGTGAAGGTGGTACCGCTGGAGATATGGGGGGGCGAGCAGGGGCTAGACCCCCCAACGTTCGGCCCCCCTCAATAATTCCTCCCTATTCATTGCTAGTTCAGTAGTTCTGAACATGGAATACAGCAGCTAATTGTGTTAGGAAAATGCCCGCGCGTTGCTGCGGAAGAGCAAAATATGTTGACACTAACACATAAAATAAAAAAATCTCTAGCAACATTTTAAACTAACCTAAAGTTTTACATAAATAAGAGAGTTCCTAATATGGCTGCAGAAAAGAACTGAGATCCTCCCCCTTCGTTGACACTAAAGCTTTTGTGAGGCAGCGCAATCAACACGTGTGTCACCGCAGCATTACTCACAACTCCAAACGTGCGACGATCTACATTTTTTCTAATCACCTTATGCTAGCAGCTTTTATATAGCAATCACCAGAAAATATTCAAGTGCTAGAAAAACTAAGTTTAGCAAAACTGCCTTTGCTATAAAACATTTCGTTGGGTGATTTAAAGCACTACGAGCATCAGTGACTTTATCCACAAGATGTTTATTTGGTTCCATATCGAACACTTAGCACCAGCCCAATCTGTTAACCCATTCAATTACAAAATACAGATGAACACATATTCCAAAATTCGATCCTAGCATGGTACAACAATTTTGAAATTTTGAATCAAAACTAAAGCATTCTCAGTGACGGAACAAATGCATCATCATTATTACTGTCGTCGCCACTATTATCGTTGTCATCATTGCTATGATTAGCTTGATCAGGCGTGGTTATCCCAGTAAATCCGATCCAAACATGTACAACATGGCACCGTTTCTATGCTAAGAAGATGACGTTGTAGAACGTGACTGCCTCCAGGAATTTAGGAAGTAAACATGCGATGCAATCCTTGAACCGAGCCTTCATGGCATCGCCAGTTCCTCGGTGTCAAACGCTAACAATGGCTCGTCGTAGTCTTCGGTGAGCATGTACTCCAGCAGCTCCTGCACGGCGGTCTTTATCTATTGTGCCGCCAGCCCGCTAGCAGAACAACGAGAGAAAGATGGTGAGTCCGGCGCCGGGTCAATCGTACTGGGCGCCGCTAGAGCACAGGTCAGCTGTGAGGATCTCGTCGTTGTCAATCTTATCCTGCGGGCGAACTCTTGGTAGTCGGCACAAGCGGAAGCTTTCCGGAGGCTGAGGTGCTCGGCCAGGAGCATGCCGTGTGCGCCTACATCCAAATTTCAACAAAATTCAACGTGCAAAATTAATCTAAATAAAATCTAACACATTTTTTGAATTAGTTAATCACATCAAATCTGACCCACCCGTAGTCCCGTACCTTCTACACAACAGAAGCTCCAAAGTACACATAATACCGAAAGCAATGGATTTACGAATATGGATACTTGCCTGCTCTGGGCAAAGAACAGGCACATTGACATTTACCAAACATATTCACCGGGGGAACCATCCAAAATTTACACTTTTTCTCCCGTACATGGAGCTGAATCCTACTTTTAGAGCACATCAAAACAATACGCAAATACCAGTCATCTGAAATCAGCCCTAGGAAATATCTTCCTTCTTTGGTCAGCCCAATTCATCCCTATTCATGTCACTGAGATGGGGCATAATCAGATATATGGATCGGGTTCTGCAGCGGCGTCTGCAGGGCAAGGGGATTCATGATACATTACATACTGCCTTGTCTCCAAAAGTGAAACTGCACAAGGCAAAATTTCAATCAAAGGTCAAATCTGTCGTTTTTCCAAATAAACATATATGTTAGTCCACTTTTTTGTAGTACAAGATAGTCTACCTTCATTATACACTGGTGAAAAATTTCACCGTTCTAATGAGCTTCTCAATTGATTTCATATCTATGGCGAACCTATAGGTACGATTTGTGGGATCTAGCTTTCTTTCTTATTTTGATCAATAGATTGATATTTTATTGACGACTCGTAATATATTTGAGTGACATCTGTTGCGTAACTTTTTCTACGAACCCTGACTTGATATTTTGTGTAACAAATATTGTTCAAGTTTTTTCTCGGCCCCCCTATACTCAAATCCTGGCTCCGCCCCTGTGCCTGTAGTACCCGTACGGCAAAATCGAGCAAGGTGGTGGGGAGCAGGCCGGCCGGCGGTTCAGGCGCGTGGTGGGCTAGAGCGAGCTGGGGATCGAGGATGGCTTGCGAGCGGGTGGAGCGGTGGTGCGGCCAGTGGAGCGGCGGCAAGCAGCGTGTGCGAGCGAATGGTGGTTGGCCTGGCGGCGATGCAGCTCGGACGGCGCGCGGGCGTACAAGGCGAGCGGGTGGAGCGGCAGTAGGCTGTCGGAGGCGCGCCTGGGCGGTGACGATTGAGCGGAGCGAAGGCCTGGTGGTTTGCTGGTGGGGCGCGTGCTGCTGTAGACTGCAGAGGTCGAGCGGAAACAACAGTTCAGGGAGGAGGCGGAGGGAGCTCTGGCAGCGGATGGTGGCGTGCGAGCTGTTGCGTGGATGAGCGGCCGGAGTGAGGAAGGGGCGCTGGCCGGAGTAGCGGCGGGGTGAGGCCAGGGCCGGAAACGGCGCGAGCACCTCGGGCCGGAGATGTGCAGTGCAGGCGAGGCCGCTCGACCGTGTGGTGGACTTGCCTGGGCAGAAACGCGGGCGCGATGGCGTTGGCCCGCTGATGCAGCAGCGCCAATTGGAGCTTGAGCGGGGGTGCGGATGCTGCTTGGGGATTGGCTAGCGGCAGTGGGGCGCTGCGTGCGGCGAGCTGAGGAGCGGAGGCGAGCCAGGCGGTCGGTCCAGGCGGCAGCTCGATGGAGTTAGGCGCGGGCGGTCTCCAAGAGGATGAACCCGTATGAACTGCACGACGAACGCAGCGGAAAAACGGACCGAAATCCGTCGATTCAGAGCAAAATAGAAGGAATTAGGCCACGAAAATTGGGGAGGATGTAGATCAACCACTATAACATCAGATCTGTGGACCAAAACCACAAAAAACTCAACAAATCCAAAGATCAATTTTCGAGCTATTTTTTGGGTATTTTTCAGAAATTTTTTGGGGCGAAATTGGAGAGATTTGGGGTCAAATTCGTGGCAACCTTTGCTCTGATACCATATGATGGGGCCTAAGGCCACGTGGGTTGCCCGATCTCACGAATTGACCAAGAACAAGAGGGGGTGAGGGATGAACACGAAGAACACGGCGAAGAACACGACGAACGCACGCAACACAACCCGATACAATTCCGGTTTACTCCCGATAGCCCGAACCACTATCAAGATAGAATCCCTCAAGGAGAGACACGAGGTAGAATCCCTGAGAGAAAGACTGATATACGATCTATGGAGTCACACGTGTGAGAGACCGCGGTAGAATCACAAGTGCGAAAGATAAATCATATAAGGAGTGCCTTGATACAACTCATAGATTTGTGTCTAAGAGAGGAGGGGGTTTCCCTAATCCCGGAGGGATGGTGGAGGCATAAGCCAAGTTCTAACTCAAGTTATGTCTAACCTCATGAAGGGGGAGGTGGGAGCCTATATATAGGGAGCCCATAAGGAGGGGTAGTTTAGGAAAACAAGGGGGTACATGGGCCTTGGCCCGAATTGACTTGTGGCAGGCGCCTTCTCCTCTTGGCGACCTCAGACGCTCTTCTTCCTTCTTCTCTTCCATGCCTCCGTGACCTCGGCCTTGAGTGTGGTTCTTGACGTTGACGCACATGATGAAGCGAAGACCGTAGGTCGGGCTGCATCAAATATGGCCATAACTATGTCATTTGGCTTGAAAGCTATGAATCTTCGTACACGATAGTCCGTTCAGTGAGTAAAATCTGTTTCTTATTACCCTATTACAGGTTTCTTATTTTCACTGTCAACTAGTACACATATTAGCACTCCATGCGAAAGGATTTCATTTTTTCAGGTTTTATTTTATTTTATTTTAATTAATTCAAAACCGGGTCAAAATGGTCGACATGATTATTCATAGAAAGTGGTTGAATATTTCAGCACTATCATCGGTTTCTCTATGTAATAAGTAATATGTATCTCTGAGTACCCGGAGTAGTATATATTTTTCTTAGCTGTTGTAACCATCGACTTTTTTTCAAAATATAACCATTGACGTTATTTTGAATCTCGCATACCAAAAGTTTAATGCCATCATGATTTACTAGTCGCATGGAGTAAGCCATCGCAAGAGAAAACGGTGGCGAACGTTGTAATCTAGCTAGCTCTTCGGCTCGACGGCGGTTGCACGAGTAGTAGTATATGTACCTTTGAGTACCCGGAGTCATTGTGCTGTCGACGGCCGGCAGGTCCGGCGAGGACAAGCCATCTCGCCGACCTTGTCTTCTCTCCTCGGTGCAAGCTACAGCTGTGCTGCTGATCTACGCTGATGCCGGTGAGCAATGTCACCTATAGTTTCTGGCTGTAGCGGTGCAATATAATATATAGGCAGAGTCCAATCTCAGTGAGCCCAAATCTTGCGGAAAATATTCTTTGACCCTGCCTCTCTAACATTTCCCTGACCTTGAATCACTGAAATGTGGGTCGCACCGAGTGCGGGACCCGGCTGGTAGTGAACCAAAGTCAGGAAAGGCGAAGTCACAAAATCCCCTTCGAAATCTTGTGATGTAGGGCCCGCTTGTCAGATGATACAGCTGCACATAGGCTTCAGCAGTACTCCACCTCTCTCTAAACTCTCAGCTTGTGAGCATATCTTGGGGAAAATATTCTTCATTAAACACCCTAATTTTTCAGCTACTTTATTTTTAAAACTTTTAAGAAAATTTTGAAAATTTCATCAAATTTTCCTGAATTTAAGAAAACTGATAACTCTTAGATCTCATCTACATGCTAAAAAAACTAAAAGGGTGTTCTAAATTATTTCAAACTTCTGCATATCAATTTGTTAGCATGGATGCCACATCACCATTGACGTGTGGGCCACAATTGTTAGATTTGTTATTAAGAAGCTTAATTACAATCCTAGATATGGACCTCTCCACACAGACTATATATATAGTTTGTGTTGTGTTTAAAAAGACAGGTAAAGTGATTAACCACTACCAGTAGCCTCTCCGAATTTTGCACTTCTTGTTTTTTAACTAGTTTTCTTGATTTTTTTTATTTTCTAGGTTTGTTTGATTTTTTGAATTCTAAATTCCATCTTTTTGAAATTTAGAAATTTTCATTTCATTTTAGAATTTAAAATTTTTATACTTTTTAAAAAAAGTGTTTTTATAAAAAGAAGTGAACTTCTTCCAAAAAATGAACTTTCAAAAATGTAATGAACTTTGAAAAAATCAAGTGAACTTCCCAAAAATATTGAGTGAACTTCCAAAATTAATAAGTGAACTTCAAAAAATATAAATGAAGTTCTAAAAAATATAAAGTGAACTTCGAAATAGGGAACTTCTAAAAAATGATCAGTAAACTTCCAAAACAGTAAAGTGAACTTATTCCAAAAATGAAGTGATTTTTTTCAAAAAATGTGAAATTCCTAAAAAGTGGAGTGAACTTTCCAGAAAGTGTTGGCGGAGGTGGGTTAATTTGTCGGCTGAGTGGGTAAGTCGGGTTTAGAATATCTATTCTAGAACCTCTTGGTTTATTTTTAGGGTTTCCGATTTAGGGTTTAGGTATTTAGGTTTTACTTTAAGTATCGTGCAGCTAAGGATTTGAAACAATGTTTGATTTACAAGTCTGGTACCACGTGGAATTGTTACTGCAAGCATGATCTATATGGTATGTTAGATTCAACCAACGGATCAATCTGTAAGTGGAAGGAAAATCTATATATTCAGCTAAAGTCCCGAGCCATCCGATTTCATTGTGATTCGTGCACATCAGTTGCAAGTTGGATTGCATACACGTTTTTGGGGGGGGGGGGTTGCAAGTGGGGGTTCGCATATGAGATTTTTCAGTTACAAATGGGAATGCAACTAAGAAAAGTGCTCCCACTTTAACTAGAGATTATTTTCGGTTGATAATGGGAATATGGAATGGTTTGAACGTGTGCCAAAATCTCGTGAAGTGGAACGGCTGGACGACCCAATATTAATATATATAGCCGTTGCTCGGTGGAAACATGTTTGCATGCATGTGGGGTGGAGAACAAAACAAACTGACATATGCATGTTAATTTCCATGGAGGTGATGCGATGGAAAACGAAGCAAATGGGAATGCAACTAAGAAAAATGCTCCCACTAAGTTTCACCACAGGGAATAGCATGCGATTGGAGAGTAATTGGAGGAGGGTTACTTCTTCTAATTAAATAAATGTACGTAGCTTAGGAAGAATTTTTAGCGTCCAATGAGAAATTGTCTGATGGTGATGCAAAACTAGCCTTTTAATTGAAGGAGGTAGTACCAAATTCCCATTCATTCTTCGGCATCCATCTACACTCTTCCTTACTCATTCCGCAGCGATCCCTCCCTCCCCCTCCCCCCTCCACACACACACACTCAGTAGCTCTACCTCCCACGCATGGACGTCATGAACTATACGGAGACCCATCACATCACTGCCCATGGCACCACGACTCTGGAAGTTGTCTACACCAATGAAGAAGCTACTGTGGAGCAAATCCTAGCCATGTATGAGAAATGGCTCGAGAAGGAGAAGAACAGGTTCGTTGGACTCGACCTCGAGTACACCCCACGTAGCACGTGCAAACGACAAGAGATGGCCGTCGTGCAAATCTCCATGTGGCAACACCTCCTCGTGTACCACTACATCAGTTCCTTCAAACATTGTCCGGCTCTGAACAATTTTTTTGAGCGCAAGGGTATTACTTTCACGAGCGTTGACACTAGAAACGACAAGGTCATGCTTGCCCGTGCCAAGATGCATATTCCAGAGCTGTACCACGTCGACATCCAAGATATATTCAAGAGTCGGGTAGGAATGGCTAATCTAGCAGAGGACATCATCGACGGGACCTACAAGAACATGAAGACAAAGTTCTCATCTGACAAGCACGACTTATGGGAGACTAAGCCACTCTCCCCGATGCACCTCGAGTACGCAGCAAAAGACGGGTACGTGAGCTACGAGTTGTACCGTAGGATCCTTGCCCTAGAGTTGTAATTATGTAGAAATATAAGTGCATGTGTGTCTATTCTATGGTGACCACTAGTACGAGTATGTCAATTTCATGTGAAGGAACTGGTCTAGAATGTAATTTAGCAAATTATGTATGGAGCTTTCAGAAATACTCATGGTGATCATGCACTACAAGAAAAGTTGCCATGGCCGACGAAGTTGAAGTCGCGCCGTGGTTGCTAGTGTACCATGGCCGACGATTTTTGGTCTCTCCGTTGTGCATGTCAAAACGTTTTTTTCTCGTTTTTGAGGCCACCTAGCCCGACGAAAACGGCCAAAACGTCGCGTATGGTGGCCCGGGACGTGGTGCATCTCGAAATCTCGGGTTCGCCGGCCGAGTCAACGCAAATCCGCACCGCCGAGGGATGTAGGGCCCGGATGGCAGCCTCCTCGGCATTGTTTTTTTCTCGATCGCGCCATCTCGTTCAACGCTCTCCGATCGAGCCGTTTACGATGCAGGATCACGGGTCCCGCATGTCATCCTCTATGAACCAAAATTCTTTCTATTCTTGGATTTTTTTGACCCCCTGATTTCTGGCTACTTGCTTTTTCTTTTGATCCCTTGCCGCCTTGGAAACGTTGAGACCGCTGCTGCTAAATGGGACCTGCATGTCATCCTCTATGTGCAATCAACTTTCTTTTCTTGGAGTTTTTTTTGGCACCTCAAATTTGGCCACTTGCCTTTTTCTTTCGATCCCCTGCCGCCTCTCAAACGGTGATACCGCTGCTGCTAAATGGGACCCGCATGTCATCCTCTATGTACTATAAAACTTTCTTTTCTTGAATTATTTTTGGCTCCTGATATTCACTTGCCTTTTTCTTTCGATCCCGTGCCGCCTCTCAAACGGTTATACCGCTGCTGCTAAATGGGACCCGCATGTCATCCTCTATGTACTATAAAACTTTCTTTTCTTGAATTATTTTTGGCTCCTCATATTTGGTCACTTGCCTTTTTCTTTCGATCCCCTGCCGCCTCTCAAACGGTGATACCGCTGCTCGCTAAATGGGACCCGCATGTCATCCTCTATGTACTATAAAACTTTCTTTTCTTGAATTATTTTTGGCTCCTCATATTTGGTCACTTGCCTTTTTCTTTCGATCTCATGCCACGTTTGAAACATTGAGGAACCCTGCTGGCTCATGGGACCCGCATGTCATCCTCTATGTGCTATAAAAGTTTATTTTCTTGGATTTTTTTTCACCCTCTCGATTTTTGGCTATTTCCTCTTTCTTTTGATCCTCGCCGCCTTGGAAACGTTGAGTAAGCTCGCCGACTCATGGGACCCGCATGTCATCCTCTATGTACAATCAAGTTTCTTTTCTTGAATTATTTTTGGATCCTGATATTTGGTCACTTTCCTTTTTCTTTCGATCTTATGCCACGTTTGAAACGTTGAGGAACCTGCAGGCTCATGGGACCCGCATGTCATCCTCTATGTACTATAAAAGTTCATTTTCTTGGGTTTTTTTCACCCTCTGATTTTTGGCAATTTCCTTTTTCTTTTGATCCCCTGCCGCCTTTGAAACGTTGAGGACTCTGCTGGCTCATAGGTCCCACATGTCAGCCTCTATGTACAATCAAGTTTCTTTTCTTGAATTATTTTTGGATCCTGATATTTGGTCACTTGCCTTTTTCTTTCGATCTCATGCCACGTTTGAAACGCTGTTGGCTCATGGGACCCGCATGTCATCCTCTATGTGCTATAAAAGTTTATTTTCTTGGATTTTTTTTTCACCCTCTGATTTTTGGCTATTTCCTTTTTCTTTTGATCCCGTGCCGCCTTGGAAACGTTGAGTAAGCTGCTGACTCATGGGACCCGCATGTCATCCTCTATGTACAATCAACTTTCTTTTTCTTTTGATCTCAAGCCGCATTTGAAACGTTGAGACCGCTGCTGCTAAATGGGACCCGCATGTCATCCTCTATGTACAATAAAGTTTCTTTTCTTGGATTATCTTTGGCTCTCGATATTTTGTCACTTGCCTTTTTCTTTCGATCTCATGCCGCCTTTGAAACGTTGAGTAAGCTGCTGGCTCATGGGTCCCGCATGTCATCCTCTACGAACAATAAAAGTTTGCTTTCTTGGAGTTATTTTTGACCCCTAATTTCTGGCTATTTGCCTTTTTCTTTTGATCTCCTGCCCCCTCTGAAACGATGAGGACGCTGTTGGCGGGTCGGTCCCACATGTCATCCTCTATGAACAATAAAAGTTTCCTTTGATGGATTTATTTTGAACCCCTAATTAATTTCTGGATATTTCCCCTGCCGCCTTGGAATCGTTGAGGATGCTGCTGCCTCATGGGTCCCGCATGTCATCGTCTCAGAACGGTAAATGTTTCTTTTCTTGGATTTTGTTGACCAAACGATTTTTGGCTTATTTTTTCTTTCGATCACCCTGCAGACTTTAAAACGTTGAGGACGCTGCTGGCTCACGGGTCCCATATGTCAACCTCTATGAACAATAAACGCTGAGGATGCTGCTGCCTCATGGGTCCCGCATGTCATCCTCTCAGAACGAAAATGTTTCTTTTCTTAGATTTTTTACCAACAGATTTTTGGTTTATTTTTTCTTTCCATCCCCTGCCGCCTTTAAAACGTTGACGACGCTGCTGGCTCATGGGTCCCCGATGTCAGCCTCCTCGTACAAGAAACATGTGATATCTTGATTATTTTGCAGACAATAAACAGTGTATTTCGCTCTGAGCTATTGCAAACGGATAAATTAAATCTTTATTTTTACATAAACAAACTTATATGTTGAATCTCCTTGTTTTGTGTTTTTGCGAAGCATAGGACTTTCCTTTTTTTTTAGAAAAATCCGAACTTTCCTGTTTTGGAGTGGGCTGAAATTGTACGAGTCAAAAGGCCCAGCAGGATAGTTCGAAGGCCCAGATGTCCAGATGCAGCCCAATTGAAATCTTTCTTTTCTTGGATTTTTTCACCCCCGATTTCTGGCTACTTCATTTTTCTTTTGGTCCTGTGCCACCTTGAAAACGTTGAGATCGCTGCTGCAAAATGGGACCTGCATGTCATCCTCTATGTACAATAAAATTTCTTTTCTTGGATTATTTTTGGCTCCTGATATTTGGTCACTTTCCTTTTTCTTTCAATCTCATGCCGACTTTGAAACGTTGAGGAAGCTGCTGGCTCATGGGTCCCGCATGTCATCCTCTGTGAAAAATAAAAGTTTCCTTTGTTGGATTTATTTTTTACCCCTATTTCTGGCTATTTGCCTTTTTCTTTTGATCGCCTGCCCCCTTTGAAACGATGACGACGCAGCTGGCAGGTCGGTCCCACATGTCATCCTCTATGAACAATAAAGGTTTCCTTTGATAGATTTATTTTTCACCCTAACTAATTTCTAGCTATTTCCTTTTTTTATTTTGATCCCCTACCGCCTTGGAATAGTTGAGGATGCTGCTGCCTCATGGGTCCCGCATGTCATCCTCTCAGAAAGGTAAATGTTTCATTTCTTGGATTTTGTTTACCAACTGATTTTTTGCTTATTTTTTTTGTTTCGATCTCCTGCCGCCTTTAAAACGTTGATAACGCTGCTGCCTCATGGGTCCCCAATGTCAGCCTCCCCATACTGCAAATCCTCTTTCTGCAAAGGTTGTATTTCTAGCTAGATAGCTAAGGTGGATTCGAATCTACCGTGGTTCAGGTAGCTCAGGTAAGGCTTCTTGCACTGATTAATGGAACTAGTGTATAGCAAGGTCAAGACATGTGGCTCGGTGTAATGAATCTATTGGAATCATGTTGTGGATTCAATCTGATAGTTCTCTAACAGGTCAGCCAAAATAGAAATGCAAATTAAGATGAACACAAACATTAGTTATCATAATAGCTGATCATACATACATACTTGCTAAGAGCAAAAGCTTGCCAGAGTTTTACCACCCATACAATTAATTAGCAGTTCAGATAAGATAAGCTTATATAAGTATAACTACAAATGCATTTGCTAAGGGCTCATGGGACAACAGAACTAGACAACCGCAAACTTTATGACCAACATGTCACAGCGGCATCGAAAGATCTTGACCTTCAACTTTGATCCAATGCGAAGTTTGGCACCGTCAATGAACTTTTTCCACCTGGAAGTAACAGCCAAGCGGCCATCTGTGGGACAGACGGAGTACCGTCCCTCCACGGTGAGACCTTCACTCTCCATGACGAGGGAAATCTTGCCCCTTCGGCCAGCATTGAGATCTTTGGAGATACTTTTAGGCAATTTCTGATTCAAAGCAAGAGATACCACCAAAAATTAGTCAATGGCACCAATGCACTGAAGACTGAACCATGTGAGACTTTGAGTAGAGAATACATCAAGATACGAGCAGTTATGCTGTCATATACTCACGAACATAGCCTTCAGATGCGTCCTGGTCACCACACGGGTGGCCACAACAATGAGCTGAGACCTCGGTGATCTGGCTGGGGCTGGTGCAGGAGCCCGGGCTGGTACACGAGCTGGTGCTGATGCAGGAGACTGCTGGGCAGGTGCAATAAACGGTGCCTCTAGAGGAACCGGTGCCGATGCGGGAGACTCGTTGGGCAGGTGCAGTAAACGGTGCAGCTAGAGGAACCAGTGCTGATGCAGGAGCCTGCTGGGTAGATGCAGTAAACGGAGCTGGTACAGGAACCGATGCTGATGCAGGAGAGTGGGAAGCCGGTGCTGGTGCTGGTGTGGGTGCCCTTTGTGACATCCGCTCATGTTCCATCAGGGGATCTGTAACTTTGATCATGTTAAACCCAGCAAGCTAGAACAGACGGAATGGTTTAGAACAACTGCTCAGAATGCAGTAATCAAAGGATATGAGTACAAAAAAGTTACATAATATATATTTCGAAGTGTCTCCAACTCCGTAGCGGTTACGTATATCTGCCCGTTTGAGTTTCTGATCCTCGGCTCGTCGCCCTTCTTCAGACCGTAGTCAAAATCAAACTTTCTCCAATCATGTCCATACAAATATGTGATGGCCTGCGTCTTGTAGACATACACCTCATAGACCGTGTAGGTGTTCATCAATTTGCCATTGCCATGCATAGTGAAAGACCCTTCATGCGGACACATCTGGTTAATCATTGGACGAAGTTCACAAGGTACAATCTGCAGGTGAAAATTGATACTAATGTAAGAAGCGAGGAAGACTAAAAACAAGACTTTACTATATGCCAATTCATGCTAAACCACTGAGAATTCTTACCTGTAACTCTGTGAAGGAGTTATTAGAAAGGTAGATAGAGCCATAGGAGGTGTTATATGCGGGGTATGTACATGGGCCCGCCATATTCCCGCAAGCTCGACATCGGGATGGTGAAGGAAACATGGGAGGTACTACTGGTGCGTAGCGCTGAATGTAAGTGGAAGAATTAGGTTGTGTAAAGTACATAGTTCAGAGCAATGCAAATGTTGACAAGCGAGTGCATAACACTATGTTACAAACTGAATAGTCAAAATTTAGTGTATGATGAATATAAGCATGCTAATTTGGCGTTTCCGAATTCCAAAAAGCATTAGATAGAGCCGGTGATAATATCAGACATAAATCATGGCATGTATATGTGGCTTAAGAAAATATACCCGAACCCTTGGATGGTTACGGCCCGGCTGGTCCTTGGACTTGAGTTTATATAAGCATCCAGAAGGTGGGGCTGACAGTAACTTGGTGGCAGCCTCTGCAGATGCCTCATCAGCAGCAGTTGCAATCCTTTTGACCAATGAAGGCTTAGCAGTTTCGAGTCGCATATGAAAATTGAAGAGCAACGAGACATCGAGCAGTGATATATAAAATGAATCTCCGAGACGCCGATGCATATAGTGCTAGATGTAAGTGGAAGAATAGGGTTGTGTGTGTTTCGAACTATTGGTAAGCATTAGACAAAGCCGGCAATAAACAGACAAATCAAATCATGTATGAGGATTAAGAAAATATACCTGCTTACTGAAAAGGATACCACCCAGCTGGCCCGTGGCCTTGTGCTTGAGGAGGTGATAGGGCAAAGGTGTCCCATCTTTCGATGAGAGTATGATAACGTCGATTTGTTGGTGGAGTTCGTGCTTGATGATCCGACTACACGAGCAAAGCTCGTGCGCCAATGCAATCGCTAGGACAATCTCCGGGAGTTACTAATCTTGCGGATGCGCAATCAGCCTGACCAACGAGGGTCTTAATTCCTACCTGAAATCGAGAACAAGTAAGAACTAATATTGCAATCAGAATATTGCGGATGAAAGATGAAAGCTTTATTGAAAAGGTGGGATTCCGAATAGTCGGTCTTGTTCAGGGCGTTGGCCTCAAAAGAAGTACACGAGAGTTGCAGCAATGGCTAACTTTTAATCTAATCAAAATCCGAGTCTAAACGTGACGGCTATGGGGGTATTTAAAGGAGGAAAAGGTGGGGTTTCGACCAGCCATACGTATGGTGGCCGAACCAAACCCTAGAAGGCCTTTCCCCCTTCAATACGGACTCTAAAAAGTGGCTGACTTAATTCCGGCGAAAATGACATGGGCCGGGCCCAAAACTAAAGGTGATGCAGCACCATATTATGCTATGGACGAAATTATGAAGTGGAGAACTCTATATTTCGTCCATGTCTTCATCTCTTCTTATGGTGGCTTCAAAGTCCTGAAATCTCCACTTGTGGCGTCATCTTCAATCCTCAAGTGTTTGCTGCCATCTCCTCCATGTGTGATCATGCTCCAATGCTTGTCCTCCTCATCCATGCTAGGTCCATCATTCCTAAGAGTAACAAACATATCTGATTTAGGCAACATCATATTCTCATGTATATGAGGAACAGTTCCAAGAAACGAAAGTACCTGATAGTTAAGTTGTTTGGCACGAGCTCGAGTGATTGGTCCTTGTATTTGTGTGGCTGTAGGTACAACGGTTGTATCAATAGATGGGATGTCCTCATCATGCCCCCCTTCTTGAATTGAAGTCGTCCTCGACGCAAGCTCATCTTCTTCACCAAAGTAAGGCTTCAAATCTGCAATGTTAAATGTAGGACTTACCGGACCCAATTCTCGGGAAGCTCAAGTTTATATGCATTATCATTTATTTTCTCTAACACCTTAAAAGGACCAGCGGCACGTGGCATTAGCTTAGACTTGCGCAATGCAGGAAAACGATCTTTGCGCAAATGCAACCAAACAAGATCACCAACATCAAACACAACATGCTTTCTTCCTCTATCCCCAACAATTTTATACTTAGCATTCATGCGTTCTATGTTATCTTTAGTAGTCTCATGCAATTTTAATATCAATTCAGCACGTTGTGTAGCATCCAAATCATTTTGCACCGAAGATGGTAAAGGCAACAAATCAATAGGTGCACGTGGTACAAAACCATACACAATCTCAAAATGGCACATCTTAGTGGTAGAATGCAGCGAACGATTGTAAGTAAATTCAATATGAGGTAAACATTCTTCCCACAATTTTAAGTTCTTCTTCAAAACAGCCCGCAACATAGTAGACAATGTTCTATTTACTACTTTAGTTTGTCCATCAGTTTGGGGATGACATGTAGTACTAAACAGCAATTTAGTCCCCAACTTAGCCCATAAACATCTCCAAAAGTGGCTAAGAAATTTAGTATCACGATCAGAAACAATAGTATTAGGCACACCATGTAAACGCACAATTTCGCGAAAGAACAAATCAGCAACATGTGTAGCATCATCAGTTTTGTGACATGGAATAAAGTGTGCCATCTTAGAAAACCTATCCACAACAACAAATATACTATCCCTCCCCTTCTGTGTACGAGGCAAACCCAAAACGAAATCCGTAGAAATATCCTCCCAAGGTACACTAGGAACAGGAAGAGGCATATATAAACCATGTGGATTAAGTCGAGACTTAGCTTTTTGACATGTAGTGCAGCGTGCCACAAATCTCTCAACATCTCGACGCATACGTGGACAAAAGAAGTGTGCAGCAAGTACATCCTCCGTCTTCTTGACACCAAAGTGACCCATGAATCCTCCTCCATGCGCCTCTCGCAACAACAAAAGACGAACGGAACTATCTGGGATGCATAGTTTGTTAGCACGGAACACAAATCCATCATTGAGGACGAATTTGTTCCATGTTCTACCATCTCTACAATTCAGCAACACATCTTTGAAATCAGCATCATGCAAGTATTGTTCCTTTATAGTTTCTAATCCAAAAATCTTGAAGTCAAGTTGAGATAGCATAGTATAACGGCGCGACAAAGCATCAGCAATAACATTATCTTTGCCCTTTTTGTGTTTGATAACATAAGGAAAAGACTCAATAAATTCAACCCACTTTGCATGGCGACGATTCAACTTAGCTTGACTACGAATATGCTTCAAAGATTCATGATCAGAATGTATAACAAATTCTTTAGGCCATAAATAATGTTGCCAAGTTTCTAATGTCCGAACCAGCGCATATAATTCTTTATCATAAGTAGAATAGTTCAGACTAGGCCCGCTCAATTTTTCACTAAAATATGCAACAGGTTTGCCCTCTTGTAATAACACACCTCCCAAACCAATTCCACTAGCATCACATTCAAGCTCAAAAGTCTTATTGAAATCAGGAAGTTGGAGTAATGGAGCATGTGTTAACTTATCTTTCAGAATCATGAAAGCTTCTTGTTGTGCATCGCCCCACACAAAGGGCACATCCTTCTTTGTAAGCTCATTCAGCGGCGCAGCAATGGATCCAAAATCTTTCACAAAGCGCCTATAGAAACCAGCGAGGCCAAGAAAACTCCTCACTTGTGTGACCGTCTTAGGCTGCGGCCAACTCTCAATTGCCTCAATCTTGGCTGGATCAACTTCAATTCCTGCGCAGTAACAACATAGCCAAGAAACGCAACGCGATTGGTGCAAAAGGTGCACTTCTCAAGATTACCATACAAACGTGCATCACGTAAAGCATTGAAAACAGCACGTAAATGATCCAAATGTTCCTCCAAAGATTTGCTATAAATCAGAATATCATCGAAGTATACCACCACAAAACGTCCAATAAAAGCACGTAAAACTTCGTTCATCAGTCTCATGAAAGTACTAGGTGCATTAGTTAAACCAAAAGGCATTACTAACCATTCATATAAACCGAACTTAGTTTTAAACGCTGTTTTCCATTCCTCTCCTAATTGCATACGAATCTGGTGGTAACCACTACGCAAATCAACTTTAGAGAACATAATAGAACCACTCAACTCATCAAGCATATCATCCAAACGTGGTATAGGGTGACGGTATCGAATGGTAATATTATTAATAGCTCTACAATCAGTACACATGCGCGAAGAACCATCTTTCTTAGGTACCAAAATAATAGGAACATCACATGGACTAAGAGACTCACGAATGTAACCTTTATCTTGGAGAACCTGAATTTGTCACTGAATCTCTTTCGTCTCTTCAGGATTGGTACGATATGGCGCACGGTTGGGCAGCGAAGTATATGGCAGGATGTATATGGCAGGTGTATATGACGATGGCGGAAGTATATGGCAGTATGTATACGGCAGGTGTATCTGGCGATGGCGGAAGTATATGGTGGGTGATGATCTGCGAGCGATGCGAGTATGCGGCGGCGGCGTAACTACTATGACCAGAACTCGAAACTCTAAAGGAACTAGACGCTAAGACCAGCAACTCGACACGAAGATGCAGACACAAATTCAACTATGCAAAACTGAAAAGACAATGCAAGGCGTGGCAGGGGGGTTTATGGGACGAGATGATCTAAACCCTAACTGTATTTTTGGCTTTTTCGTGGTTTATGGGTATGGTGGCAGATGCAATCTACACTAGGAAAACAGTAAAATCTCACCGAGCAACCTGAAATCTGATACCACTTGATAGGGCAAAGGTGTCCGATCTTTCGATGAGAGTATGATAACGTCGATTTGTTGGTGGAGTTCGTGCTTGACGATCCGACTACACGAGCAAAGCTCGTGCGCCAATGCAATCGCTAGGACAATCTCCGGGAGTTACTGATCTTGCGGATGCGCAATCAGCCTGACCAACGAGGGTCTTAATTCCTACCTGAAATCGAGAACAAGTAAGAACTAATATTGCAATCAGAATATTGCGGATGAAAGATGAAAGCTTTATTGAAAAGGTGGGATTCCGAATAGTCGGTCTTGTTCTGGGCGTTGGCCTCAAAAGAAGTACAAGAGAGTTGCAGCAATGGCTAACTTTTAATCTAATCAAAATCCGAGTCTAAACGTGACGGCTATGGGGGTAATTAAAGGAGGAAAAGGTGGGGTTTCGACCAGCCATACGTATGGTGGCCGAACCAAACCCTAGAAGGCCTTTCCCCCTTCAATACGGACTCTAAAAAGTGGCTGACTTAATTCCGACGAAATTGACATGGGCCTGGCCCAAAACTAAAGGTGACGCAGCACCATATTATGCTATGGACGAAATTATGAAGTGGAGAACTCTATATTTCGTCCATGTCTTCATCTCTTCTTATGGTGGCTTCAAAGTCCTGAAATCTCCACTTGTGGCGTCATCTTCAATCCTCAAGTGCTTGCTGCCATCTCCTCCATGTGTGATCATGCTCCAATGCTTGTCCTCCTCATCCATGCTAGGTCCATCATTCCTAAGAGTAACAAACATATCTGATTTAGGCAGCATCATATTCTCATGTATATGAGGAACAGTTCCAAGAAACGAAAGTACCTGATAGTTAAGTTGTTTGGCACGAGCTCGAGTGATTGGTCCTTGTATTTGTGTGGCTGTAGGTACAGCGGTTGTATCTCCACATATTGTCTCCGCGTGCACTGTGTCGACCCCAGGTAATCGCTTTGGAAATCTTTGGAGACGCTGATCCTTGTTGGTTGCCGTATCACCTTCATCCTGTTTGGTAAGAACTTGTAAGAGCTTTGTATTTTGCTTGACGAATTGTGCGTGAACCACCATATTCCGTAGTTTCTAGGCATATACATTTGTGCTTTTTGAGTACTAACCATGTCAGGACCTACACCGGCCGCTGTTGACCCGGCCACGATGACGAGTGAGGAGTTGCATGCTCACTTCACCCACCTTTTGGGCGGGCATGCACGCGACACCGAGGCGCGCATTGGTGACGTGGATGCCAAACTCACCGACGCGCTGGACAAGCTGGATGGCCTCGAGGCAGCTTTCAACTCCAAGCTCGACGCCAAGTTCCAGGAGTTGTTGACTCGGTTACCGCCGCCTCGCGCCAACGTGCAACGCCGCGCACGCCGCGTTCTTCGTACGGACGTTCCTGCGGGTACCGCTCCTGCTGCAGCAGCCGCACATGACGCGCCTTCTGATGAAGGCTACGAAGATTATGAAGGGGACGCGGACGAGCAGGTCGAGGAGAACGTGCTGGACGGCGAGGAAGTCGAACAACCTGCACCTGGTCGTCCACGACAACTTAACCGCAACGCTCGCCCACCTCCACGGCTGGTACTTAATGATGATGATCATGTTGCTAAACTAAAACTGAATATTCCGCCATTTGAGGGTAGATATAATCCTGATGCATATCTTACATGGGAATTGGAAGTAGAACAACGCTTTGCATGTTTAAAATACCACGATCACTTGCGTGTTAGTGCTGCTACTTGTGAGTTCACAGATTTTGCATCTATTTGGTGGTCTGAGCATTGTAGAGTACATCATGCTAATATTCCTACTACCTGGATTGGTTTAAAACTTGCTATGCGTACTTGTTTTGTTCCTCCACATTATCAACGTGATTTGCTGAAAAAATTGTCTCACTTAGAACAAGGAAAAAATTCTGTAGAAGACTATTATCAAGAATTGCAAACTGGCATGATTCGCTGTGGTATTGTAGAGGATAATGAGGCTATGCTTGCATGTTTCTTTGGTGGTTTGAATAAAGAGATTCAACATATTTTAGATTATAAGGAGTACAACACTATTACTCGCTTGTTTCATCTTGCTTGCAAAGCTGAACGTGAAGTGCAGGATCGTCAACCACCATGGAGAAAAGCTAATGTTTCTGCAGGTCGTACATCGTCGTGGTCTCCGCGACAATCAGTGCCACCATCTCGTGGGACTGCACCAGCACCTACTACCTCCAAGTACATCGTGCCTGCATCACGAGCACCATCGGCTGCTACTCCACCACCATCTGCTGGTCCTCCTCGGAGTTCATCTTCGATGGCCTCCACGGGGAAGACGCGCGACATACAATGTCGCAAATGCTTGGGATTTGGACACATAGAGAGAGAATGCAGAACCAAGCGTGTGATGTTGGTGCGTGAAGATGGCGAATATGATTCTGCAAGTGACTTTGATGAAGATACATTGGCCCTTATTGCTGCACGTGATGGTGCCAATTCTGATTCTGAGAGAGAGATGGAGGTAATGGAAGCTGACACTGCTGATCAGTACAGGAGCTTAGTTGCACAGCGTGTGTTGAGCGTGCAATTGAGCAAAGTTGAGCATGATCAACGCCACAATCTGTTCCAAACAAGAGGCGTTGTAAAAGAGCGAGCTATTAGGATCATCATTGATGGAGGGAGCTGCAATAATCTGGCTAGCGTTGATATGGTGGAGAAGCTTTCTCTTCCTACAAGACAGCGCACACATCCATACTACATTCAATGGTTTGAGAGCTCTCGGAAGCTCAAGGTAACAAGAACTACACGTGTGCATTTTACTATTGGTACATATTCTGATTTTGTTGATTGTGATGTTGTACCTATGCAAGCTTGTTCTTTGTTACTTGGTAGACCTTGGCAATTTGATAGAGAATCTGTTCATAATGGTAGAACTAATCAGTATTCTCTTATGCATGATGGAAAGAAAATTGGTCTCAAACCTATGACTCCTGAACAAATAGTAAAAGATGATCTTGCTAGAGCTAGTAGAGTAAAAGACGAGGAGAAACATAAGAGTGAGAATCAGATTGTTGCTGCAGATTTTGTGCCACATAAGACCAATACTAAATCTGATTCAAACCATGCTACTGAAATTCGTTTGAAAAATTCTTGTTTGCTTGCTAGCAAATCTGATATTGCTGAACTTGATGTGAACACTACTCAATGCTATGCTATTATTTGCAAAGAAGTTCTGTTTTCATTTGAGGATATGCCTCCTTCTTTGCCACCTGCGGTTGCTAACCTTTTGCAGGAATTCATTGATGTGTTTCCACAAGATGTACCACCTGGACTACCACCTATCCGTGGGATAGAACACCAGATTGACTTGATTCCAGGTGCTTCGCTGCCCAACCGTGTGCCATATCGTACCAATCCTGAAGAGACGAAAGAGATTCAGCGACAAATTCAGGTTCTCCAAGATAAAGGTTACATTCATGAGTCTCTTAGTCCATGTGTTGTTCCTATTATTTTGGTACCTAAGAAAGATGGTTCTTCGCGCATGTGTACTGATTGTAGAGCTATTAATAATATTACCATTCGATACCGTCACCCTATACCACGTTTGGATGATATGCTTGATGAGTTGAGTGGTTCTATTATGTTCTCTAAAGTTGATTTGCGTAGTGGTTACCACCAGATTCGTATGCAATTAGGAGATGAATGGAAAACAACGTTTAAAACTAAGTTCGGTTTATATGAATGGTTAGTAATGCCTTTTGGTTTAACTAATGCACCTAGTACTTTCATGAGACTGATGAACGAAGTTTTACGTGCTTTTATTGGACGTTTTGTAGTGGTATACTTCGATGATATTCTGATTTATAGCAAATATTTGGAGGAACATTTGGATCATTTACGTGCTGTTTTCAATGCTTTACGTGATGCACGTTTGTATGGTAATCTTGAGAAGTGCACCTTTTGCACCAATCGCGTTGCGTTTCTTGGCTATGTTGTTACTGCGCAGGGCATTGAAGTTGATCCAGCCAAGATTGAGGCAATTGAGAGTTGGCCGCAGCCTAAGACGGTCACACAAGTGAGGAGTTTTCTTGGCCTCGCTGGTTTCTATAGGCGCTTTGTGAAAGATTTTGGATCCATTGCTGCGCCGCTGAATGAGCTTACAAAGAAGGATGTGCCCTTTGTGTGGGGCGATGCACAACAAGAAGCTTTCATGATTCTGAAAGATAAGTTAACACATGCTTCATTACTCCAACTTCCTGATTTCAATAAGACTTTTGAGCTTGAATGTGATGCTAGTGGAATTGGTTTGGGAGGTGTGTTATTACAAGAGGGCAAACCTGTTGCATATTTTAGTGAAAAATTGAGTGGGCCTAGTCTGAACTATTCTACTTATGATAAAGAATTATATGCGCTGGTTCGGACATTAGAAACTTGGCAACATTATTTATGGCCTAAAGAATTTGTTATACATTCCGATCATGAATCTTTGAAGCATATTCGTAGTCAAGCTAAGTTGAATCGTCGCCATGCAAAGTGGGTTGAATTTATTGAGTCTTTTCCTTATGTTATCAAACACAAAAAGGGTAAAGATAATGTTATTGCTGATGCTTTGTCGCGCCGTTATACTATGCTATCTCAACTTGACTTCAAGATTTTTTGATTAGAAACTATAAAGGAACAATACTTGCATGATGCTGATTTCAAAGATGTGTTGCTGAATTGTAGAGATGGTAGAACATGGAACAAATTCGTCCTCAATGATGGATTTGTGTTCCGTGCTAACAAACTATGCATCCCAGATAGTTCCGTTCGTCTTTTATTGTCCTCCTCATCCATGCTAATGTACATGAGAATATGATGCTGCCTAAATCAGATATGTTTGTTACTCTTAGGAATGATGGACCTAGCATGGATGAGGAGGACAAGCATTGGAGCATGATCACACATGGAGGAGATGGCAGCAAGCACTTGAGGATTGAAGATGACGCCACAAGTGGAGATTTCAGGACTTTGAAGCCACCATAAGAAGAGATGAAGACATGGACGAAATATAGAGTTCTCCACTTCGTAATTTCGTCCATAGCATAATATGGTGCTGCGTCACCTTTAGTTTTGGGCCAGGCCCATGTCATTTTCGCCGGAATTAAGTCAGCCACTTTTTAGAGTCCGTATTGAAGGGGAAAGGCCTTCTAGGGTTTGGTTCGGCCACCATACGTATGGCTGGTCGAAACCCCACCTTTTCCTCCTTTAAATACCCCCATAGCCGTCACGTTTAGACTCGGATTTTGATTAGATTAAAAGTTAGCCATTGCTGCAACTCTCGTGTACTTCTTTTGAGGCCAACGCCCAGAACAAGACCGACTATTCGGAATCCCACCTTTTCAATAAAGCTTTCATCTTTCATCCGCAATATTCTGATTGCAATATTAGTTATTACTTGTTCTCGATTTCAGGTAGGAATTAAGACCCTCGTTGGTCAGGCTGATTGCGCATCCGCAAGATCAGTAACTCCCGGAGATTGTCCTAGCGATTGCATTGGCGCACGAGCTTTGCTCGTATAGTCGGATCGTCAAGCACGAACTCCACCAACAAATCGACGTTATCATACTCTCATCGAAAGATCGGACACCTTTGCCCTATCACTATAAATGAACAATACTTGCATGATGCTGATTTCAAAGATGTGTTGCTGAATTGTAGAGATGGTAGAACATGGAACAAATTCGTCCTCAATGATGGATTTGTGTTCCGTGCTAACAAACTATGCATCCCAGATAGTTCCGTTCATCTTTTGTTGTTGCGGGAGGCGCATGGAGGAGGATTGATGGGTCACTTTGGTGTCAAGAAGACGGAGGATGTACTTGATGCACACTTCTTTTGGCCACGTATGCGTCGAGATGTTGAGAGATTTGTGGCACGCTGCAGTACATGTCAAAAAGCTAAGTCTTGACTTAATCCACATGGTTTATATATGCCTCTTCCTGTTCCTAGTGTACCTTGGGAGGATATTTCTATGGATTTCGTTTTGGGTTTGCCTCGTACACGTAAGGGGAGGGATAGTATATTTGTTGTTGTGGATAGGTTTTCTAAGATGGCACACTTTATTCCATGTCACAAAACCGATGATGCTACACATGTTGCTGATTTGTTCTTTCGCGAAATTGTGCGTTTACATGGTGTGCCTAATACTATTGTTTCGATCGTGATACTAAATTTCATAGCCACTTTTGGAGATGTTTATGGGCTAAGTTGGGGACTAAATTGTCTGTTTCGTACTACATGTCATCCCCAAACCGATGGACAAACCGAAGTAGTAAATAGAACATTGTCTACTATCGTCGCGGGCTGTTTTGAAGAAGAACTTAAAATTGTGGGAAGAATGTTTACCTCATATTGAATTTGCTTACAATCGTTCGCTGCATTCTACCACTAAGATGTGCCCTTTTGAGATTGTGTATGGTTTTGTACCACGTGCACCTATTGATTTGTTGCCTTTACCATCTTCGGTGCAAAATGATTTGGATGGTACACAACGTGCTGAATTGATATTAAAATTGCATGAGACTACTAAAGACAACATAGAACGCATGAATGCTAAGTATAAAATTGCTGGGGATAGAGGAAGAAAGCATGTTGTGTTTGATGTTGGTGATCTTTTTTGGTTGCATTTGCGCAAAGATTGTTTTCCTGCATTGCGCAAGTCTAAGCTAATGCCACGTGCCGCTGGTCCTTTTAAGGTGTTAGAGAAAATTAATGATAATGCATATAAACTTGAGCTTCCTGCAGAATTGGGTCCGGTAAGTCCTACATTTAACATTGCAGATTTGAAGCCTTACTTTGGTGAAGAAGATGAGCTTGCGTCGAGGACGACTTCAATTCAAGAAGGGGGCATGATGAGGACATCCCATCTATTGATACAACCGTTGTACCTACAGCCACACAAATACAAGGACCAATCACTCGAGCTCGTGCCAAACAACTTAACTATCAGGTACTTTCGTTTCTTGGAACCGTTCCTCATATACATGAGAATATGATGCTGCCTAAATCAGATATGTTTGTTACTCTTAGGAATGATGGACCTAGCATGGATGAGGAGGACAAGCATTGGAGCATGATCACACATGGAGGAGATGGCAGCAAGCACTTGAGGATTGAAGATGACGCCACAAGTGGAGATTTCAGGACTTTGAAGCCACCATAAGAAGAGATGAAGACATGGACGAAATATAGAGTTCTCCACTTCATAATTTCGTCCATAGCATAATATGGTGCTGCGTCACCTTTAGTTTTGGGCCTAGCCCATGTCATTTTCGCCGGAATTAAGTCAGCCACTTTTTAGAGTCCGTATTGAAGGGGGAAAGGCTTTCTAGGGTTTGGTTCGGCCACCATACGTATGGCTGGTCGAAACCCCACCTTTTCCTCCTTTAAATACCCCCATAGCCGTCACGTTTAGACTCGTATTTTGATTAGATTAAAAGTTAGCCATTGCCGCAACTCTCGTGTACTTCTTTTGAGGCAAACGCCCGTAACAAGACCGACTATTCGGAATCCCACCTTTTCAATAAAGCTTTCATCTTTCATCCGCAATATTCTGATTGCAATATTAGTTCTTACTTGTTCTCGATTTCAGGTAGGAATTAAGACCCTCGTTGGTCAGGCTGATTGCGCATCCGCAAGATCAGTAACTCCAGGAGATTGTCCTAGCGATTGCATTGGCGCACGAGCTTTGCTCGTGTAGTCGGATCGTGAAGCACGAATTCCACCAACAAATCGACGTTATCATACTCTCATCGAAAGATCGGACGCCGTTAACCGGCTGAAACCCTGTGGTAGATGGTAGGCCCACACGAGGCCTGCCACGTCTTAAGCGGGCCGGCCCATTAAGTTTGCGGGCCGGCCCAGCTGACTTAGTTTGACCGGTCAACTATATAGCTGGGCTGGTCCATTAGTTACGTGGGCCGGACCTAACCTCTAAGGTTGACTGGTCAAAACATTAATGGGCCGGCCCACTAAGAATGTGGGCCGGGCCGAATGCACTCGTTTGACCGGTCAACAGGCAAAAGGGCCGGCCCACAAGACATGTGGGACCCACTTTCCTGTTATCGGGGCCGACCCATTTACCAAGTGGGGTCCACCTTAAAGCAAGTGGGCCGGCCCAATTAGCATGTGGGTCCCACTTTCCTGCTATCGGGCCGGCCCATTTAGTACGTGGGGTCCACATTAGATCAAATGGGCTGGCCCAAAAAGAAAATGGGCCGAGCCAAAAACACATGTGGGTCCCACTTTCCTGTTAACGGGCCGGCCCATTTAGTATGTGGGGTCCACCATATAGCAAGTGGGCCGGCCCAACAAGATAGTGGGCCGGGCCAAAAACACAGGTGGGTCCCACTTCCAGTTAAAGGGCCGGCCCATTTAGTATGTGGGGTCCACCATATAGCAAGTGGGCCGGCCCAACAAGATAGTGGGCCGGGCCAAAAGCACAGGCGGGTCCCACTTTCCTGTTAAAGGGCCGGCCCATTTAGTATGTGGGGTCCACCATATAGCAAGTGGGCCGGCCCAACAATATAGTGGGCCGGGCCAGAAACACAAGTGGGTCCCACTTTCCTGTTAAAGGGCCGGCCCATTTAGTATGTGGGGTCCACAATATAGCAAGTGGGCCGGCCCAACAAGATAGTGGGCCGGGCCAGAAACACGGGTGGGTCCCACTTTCCTCTTAAAGGGCCGGCCCATTTAGTATGTGGGGTCCACCACAAAGGCAATTGGGCTGGCCCAACTAGTTAGTGGGCCGGCCTAGTAGTGGGTGGGGTCCACCTTAAAGCAAGTGGGCCGGCCCAATTAGAGTGTGGGGTCCACCGTAAATCAAGTGGGCTGGCCCAATAAGTAAGTGGGCCAGCCCGTTTAGTTGCTGTTTATATGCCGGCATAATAGGCGCTTTAGGATTTTGCGGGCCAGCACATATGTGATTTCGCTTAATTGGGCCGTTTAAGGGATGGGAATTCGTGATTTAGATATCGAGAATATTTACGCAGCATTGATTTCGTCGTGATAGCCTCACTTACCACAAGCACCAAAGAAAAAATGCGCGAAAGAACTATAAAAACTAACTAAATATTACATCACCTGCAAGGCTTTGAAAAAATATTACAGAACCCAGAGAAATTGACTGGTAATTAAACCTAGCAATACAATGAAGCGATCCGGCAATCTTTTAAGTTGTCCATGCAGCACCTATATATGAAACAAAGACATTACAAGTTAAGACAGCAACAATGGAAAGGCAAAGACACTACAATATTGTTTGCCAAAGAATTTGGAACTCATCATTTCGTCGTTATAACAAGATCATTGTAATGAGCACAATAAGCAAACAAAGAGTGCATGCCGCATACCAACAACCAATATAACAGAGCATGTTAGAATGAAACATCAGGCTTACTACTGTCGAGTCCCATGCAAACCAACATGTTCAGGGAGTACAAAATTGGCATGAACAACATAGTAGCAGGCTATAAATTTTGTAACAACGACTGAGCAAGATGAAGTTATGATGGCTACATCTACAGAGCAGGGAATGTAAACCAAAAAATAGAAGTTACGATGGCAAAAGCTAAAGAGGAGGGAATGTGAACCAACATGTGCCAAGTGCAATTACTTCATTTTGGCCGTGAACTAAATAATACTCCTGAACTTATAGTGAAGGGGATGCAAATCAAGATGTTTCGGGATATAAACTTGTAATGAGCAACACATAGAGCATAGTTAATGCTGGAGCTTAGGATGGACCAGATACAGAATATAGTGGGATCACCTGTGAACTTGTATAAGAGGGAATGCAAACCAATATGTTCAGCATTCCATATGTGAGCGTCATGCCAAGTCAGAGAAACAAATCAATAATGCAGATTTTGAAGAACAAGATGGCACGCAAAATTATTATCTAGTAGTATGACAAGTTTATTTGTACTACGAAGCTAGATAGCGAGTGATAGCATGCCAAACTAAGTCCTTACTTTGTTAGCTTACAATGAACTAGATACAAAACAATGGCATCACCTGTAGTACAGGGAATGCAAGCCAACATGTTCATGGAGTAAAAAATTGGCACAAACAACATAGTAGCAGGCCATAATTTTTGTAACAACGACTGAGCAAGATAAAGTTATGATGGCTAGATCTACAGAGCAGGGAATGTAAACCAAATATAGAAGTTACAATGCCAAAAGCTATAGAGAAGGGAATGCGAACCAACATGTGCAATTACTTAAAATTTGGCCATGAACTAAATAATAGCAGGATGTTACTATAATAGCTAGGAATAAAACAGATAGGAGTTATAATGGCATCACTCATAAACTTGTAGATAAGGGAAACAAATCAATTTGTTTCGGGATATAAAGTTGTAATGAGCAACACATATAGGCAGTTACTTTGTTAGCTTACGACGAAGTAGATAGAAATAACAATGGCATCACCTGTAGTACAGGGAATACAAACCAACATGTTCAGGGAGAACAATATTGACATGAACAAAATAGTAGCAGCCTATAATTTTTTTAACAACGACTGAGAAAGATAGAAGTTATGATGGCTACAGAGCAGGGAATGCAAACCAAAATGTTCAATCGCTTAAAGTTAGCAATGAACTAGAAAATAGCAAGGTGTTACCGTCATAGCTAGGAATGAACTAAAAGAGCTTCAGACAAACAAGCATCTGAACCCAGAACATGGCGCTAAAACAAGGGACTTACATTAGGAGAAGCACTCCGTGGGAGTCACAGCAGATCTTCCTGGGGTTGATAGATCCGGTGATGAAGTACACTACATGTGCTACTTGGGGTTGGACAGACGGCCGTTACAATTCATGGTTAGTCATATCATCTGCAAAAACGTAACGGCGTGTCGTTAGCACAAACAGGTTCCCCCAAGATTAAACAAGAACTTGCAGGAAAGCAATAGAAAAGCGACAGTAGAAGAGTTTAGATCATGCACGGCGCCGGTGAAGCAGATCCGGTTCGTGCACAGCGGTGTCGGTGAGCAAGATCCGATGCGGTGGACGACGGATCCGGCGAAGCGGCTCCGGTGGGGTGGACGATACCGCAGATGAAGCGACTGCGGTAGACTGCTAGATGAGCATATGGTTTCGAGGTTCGGCGGGGATGATCCGATCCGGTTGATGACGGCGTCGATGAAGCGGCTCCGGCAGCCGGATGACGAGGATCGCGAGGCCTCGGGTAGGCCAGGGAAGTCCGGCGGGGATGTTCCGGTGCGGTGGTTGTGGAGGTGGTAGAGAGAGGGACTTGAGAAGTTCCGGTGGGTGGTCTCAGAGGAGAGACTGAGGGAAATGAAATTTTTTGGGAGGGTTTCCTGGGCTAGGGAGGTGGTGATCCAAAAAATGATGGGCAGACCCCCCCACCAACCGACTTTGCTGTCATCTCCACAGGGGTAGAATGGGAATTTGGAAGCGTGTGAAATTTTTGTATTTTGTAGGCGGGAAGTTTTGCCGCTATCAGATTTTGAATTTTGCTAAGGTCCAAGTATAATGATAAAAAATTGTGAGACCGTACTAGTGTCAACACCCGGATTTTTAAGTCCGAATGCCTATTATGTCATACATCGCAATCCCAGGAATATTGTTGTTGCGAGGCATAATAGTTAAGTATCACAGTCATCATTCATTACAAACCATAATGTCTTACAACTTGGAATCACATGATCCATATTACACGAATAGTTGATCTATTGATCAACGAACAAACACAAGTTCATTGCGGAAGCGTAAGATACAAGGACTCTCTAGTCCACGAGGCCAACGCTTGACGTTAGAAGCTCCTAGTTGTGGTAGACGTCCCGCTGGTCGTCATCCTCGTACTCGCTGCTCGGCTTCATAGTCCGGCCATTTGAATAGCCAGGGACAAAGCCGTGAGTACTTTTAAGTACTCGCAATCTAATACTAATGTAAGTACTAAACTTGCTATTGAAGTGTTCTAAGCTCTAAGGTTATTTGCATAAAGCCAATTTTATTTGATAAACCTTTTTGTAAACAACTCCTCATGTGCTAACTAACTCAAGTGGGAACATTAGTGTCATTCCCACAACTCAATTGTGATTCAAAACCCAAGTCACCGTTCAAGTTCAAAAAGATGTAAATTCTGATGACGGAAACAAGTATGGCCTTTCCAATCTGTCCATGACCGCGGACGCGGCTATTCGAATAGGTTTACACTCGCAGAGGTTGCACACTTGTGCCACAACATTTGATTACATCCGTCGTGGATAAAACCCCGAAAAATCGTAACTCGGTACGCGGATCATCAACCATAACCTTTCACTTACATATCCTAGTATAGGCACCTCTCCCCATGAGCTTGGCCTCCCGGTGAAAACCAACTGTTAACCCGGGAACTGCACAGGGCTTGGGCCGAACATTCACCTCATTCCACGTCATTTCTCATCGTTTCTTTTGTTGTAGAGGCAGCCTTCAGCCTAACCCCGATGACGCTTGTTTAGAGGGAACCCATACTAAGATACATAAATTTCCAGCTAAGCCTTACCCATAATCAGGTATTGTGGGGGTACTCAAAAATTGGAATGGTATCGCATCCAACTCAATCATCAGTTTTTAGCCAAAATCACCAAGTCAAAATTCATGTCATATTCACCTTCAAAAACTTTCAATGGAAATGACTCATCATTCCAAGGTTTTCACCATCATCATTTCATAACACATGTTCCCATCTAGAGTAGTCATTTTTAGTATTTAGCACTAGCCACTATGTATGAGGGGTGCTAAGTATTTGCTCGCTCCTAGGCTAAGTTTGATACTCTTGTACTAACTCAAAACTAACCCAAGAAATCATAATTCAAAAAGTACTTTGATAAAACAAAAGTAAATAAAGCTTGTAAAGTAAAACTGGGAATTAGGATCATAAGCACAAAGTAAATGGGGTAATGCCTTGCTCATGGTGAGCTTGCACTTTGCAAGAGTATTATCTTGCAAGAATATTAGCTTGCCTTGGTTGGGAAACTGGTCAAAGTGGTCTTCTTCTCCTTGGAAGTAGACCTCCTCCTCCTCCTGGTACTCCTCGGTACTAGCGTCTAAAATACGAATACGGGGTACACAATCATCCCACCAAACTTATCTAATTAAACTAAGCACAAACATGGTTCACACACTTAAACTAGCATCACATATTACTATTTGGTTGGTGGATGTGTTCTTCTTTTTATTTAAGAAAAATAATTTCCTCTCATACTAAACTTAATTGTTACTTTGTATTATTCAGAGAAATAATTTCCTCTCATTATCTTATTAAGATTTAATTTCTCTTCTCGCATAATATGTGACCTAGGTTGACCCAAGTCAACCTCTTCACACTTATCATTTGGAGAAAATGATTTAAATGAGGTGAGCACCTCATACCATTTAATTCTAGCATAACA
>NW_025900755.1:0-31571 GCF_022539505.1 Lolium rigidum | reverse complement strand
GCGTGCCTCTTCCGGTGATTCTATTGGCGTGGTCCATCGAGCCACGGGGGTAAGTATCGGGTGTATCGGGTTGGTGTGCGTGCGTGAGTCTCGGGGTTCCTCGTGTTCATCACCGTGTTCTTCGTGTTCCTCGCGTTTTCCCATCTCCCCTTTGGTTTCGACGTCAATCCGCAAGATCGGGCCACACACGGGGTCTTAGACCTCATCATTTTGCATCTATTTGGTGGTCTGAATATTGTAGAACACATGCAGCAAATATTCCTGCTACTTGGACTGGGTTAAAACTTGCTATGCGTACTCGTTTTGTTCCTCCACATTATCAACGTGATTTGCTGAAAAAATTGTCTCGCTTAGAACAAGGAAAAAATTCTGTAGAAGACTATTATCAAGAATTGCAAACTGGCATGATTCGCTGTGGTATTGTAGAGGATAATGAGGCTATGCTTGCTCGTTTCTTTGGTGGTTTGAATAAAGAGATTCAGCATATTTTAGATTATAAGGAGTACAACACTATTACTCGCTTGTTTCATCTTGCTTGCAAAGCTGAACGTGAAGTGCAGGATCGTCAACCACCATGGAGAAGAACTAACGTTTCTGCAGGTCGTACATCGTCGTGGTCTCCGCGACAATCAGCGCCACAATCTCGTGGTACTGCACCAGCTCCTACTACCTCCAAGTACACCGCGCCTGCATCACGAGCACCTCCTGCCTCTACACCAACACCATCGGCTGGTCCTCCTCGGAGTTCATCTTCCATGGCCTCCACGGGGAAGACGCGCGACATTCAATGTCGCAAATGCTTGGGATTTGGTCACATAGAGAGAGAATGCAGAACCAAGCGTGTGATGTTGGTGCGTGAAGATGGAGAATATGATTCCGCAAGTGACTTTGATGAAGAGACAGTTACCCTTATTGTTGCACGTGATGACACCAATTCTGATTTTGAGAGAGAGATGGAGGTAATGAAAGCTGACACCGCCGATCGATACGAGAGCTTAGTTGCACAGCGTGTGTTGAGCGTGCAATTGAGCAAAGCTGAGCATGATCAACGCCACAATCTGTTCCAAACAAGAGGCGTTGTAAAAGAGCGAGCTATACGGATCATCATTAATGGAGGGAGTTGCAATAATCTGGCCAGCGTTGACATGGTGGAGAAGCTTTCTCTTCCTACAAGACAGCGCACACATCCATACTACATCCAATGGTTTGAGAGCTCTCGGAAGCTCAAGGTAACAAGAACTACACGTGTGCATTTTACTATTGGTACATATTCTGATTTTGTGGATTGTGATGTTGTACCTATGCAAGCTTGTTCTTTGTTACTTGGTAGACCTTGGCAATTTGATAGAGAATCTATTCATAATGGTAAAACTAATCAGTATTCTCTTATGCATGATGGAAAGAAAATTGGTCTCAAACCTATGACTCCTGAACAAATACTAAAAGATGATCTTGCTAGAGCTAGTAGAGTAAAAAACGAGGAGAAACTTAAGAGTGAGAATCAGATTGTTGCTGCAGATTTTGTTCCACATAAGACTAATACTAAATCTGATTCAAACCATGCTACTGAAATTCGTTTGAAAAATCCTTGTTTGCTTGCTAGCAAATCTGATATTGCTGAACTTGATGTGGACACTACTCAATGCTATGCTATCATTTGCAAAGAAGTTCTGTTTTCATTTGAGGATATGCCTCCTTCTTTTCCACTCGCGGTTGCTAACCTTTTGCAGGAATTCATTGATGTGTTCCCACAAGATGTTCCCCCGGACTACCACCTATCCGTGGCATAGAACACCAGATTGACTTGATTCCAGGAGCGTCGCTGCCCAACCGTGCACCATACCGTACCAATCCTGAAGAGACGAAAGAGATTCAGCGACAAATTCAGGTTCTCCAAGATAAAGGTTACATTCGTGAGTCTCTTAGCCCATGTGCTGTTCCTATTATCTTGGTACCTAAGAAGGATGGTTCTTCACGCATGTGTACTGATTGTAGAACTATTAATAATATTACCATTCGATACCGTCATCCAATACCTCGTTTAGATGATATGCTTGATGAATTGAGTGGTTCTCGTTATGTTCTCTAAAGTTGATTTGCGTAGTGGTTACCACCAGATTCGTATGAAATTAGGAGATGAATGGAAAACAGCGTTTAAAACTAAGTTCGGCTTATATGAGTGGTTAGTAATGCCCTTTGGTTTAACTAATGCACCTAGTACTTTCATGAGATTGATGAACGAAGTTTTACGTGCTTTTATTGGACGTTTTGTGGTGGTATACTTTGATGATATTCTGATTTATAGCAAATCTTTGGAGGAACATTTGGATCATTTACGTGCTGTTTTCAATGCGTTACGTGATGCACGTTTGTATGGTAATCTTGAGAAGTGCACCTTTTGCACCAATCGAGTTGCGTTTCTTGGCTATGTTGTTACTGCGCAGGGAATTGAAGTTGATCCAGCCAAGATTGAGGCGATTGAGAGTTGGCCGCAGCCAAAGACGGTCACACAAGTGAGGAGTTTTCTTGGCCTCGCTGGGTTCTATAGGCGCTTTGTGAAAGATTTTGGATCCATTGCTGCGCCGCTGAATGAGCTTACAAAGAAGGATGTGCCCTTTGTGTGGGGCGATGCACAACAAGAAGCCTTCATGATTCTGAAAGATAAGTTAACACATGCTCCATTACTCCAACTTCCTCGATTTCAATAAGACTTTTGAGCTTGAATGTGATGCTAGTGGAATTGGTTTGGGAGGTGTGTTATTACAAGAGGGCAAACCTGTTGCATATTTTAGTGAAAAATTGAGTGGGCCTAGTCTGAACTATTCTACTTATGATAAAGAATTATATGCGCTGGTTCGGACATTAGAAACTTGGCAACATTATTTATGGCCTAAAGAATTTGTTATACATTCTGATCATGAATCTTTGAAGCATATTCGTAGTCAAGCTAAGTTGAATCGCCGCCATGCAAAGTGGGTTGAGTTTATTGAGTCTTGTCCTTATGTTATCAAACACAAAAAGGGTAAAGATAATGTTATTGCTGATGCTTTGTCGCGCCGTTATACTATGCTATCTCAACTTGACTTCAAGATTTTTGGATTAGAAACAATAAAGGAACAATACTTGACTGATGCTGATTTTAAAGATGTGTTGCTGAATTGTAAAGATGGTAGAACATGGAACAAATTCGTCCTCAATGATGGATTTGTGTTCCGTGCTAACAAGCTATGCATCCCAGATGGTTCCGTTCGTCTTTTGTTGTTGCAGGAGGCGCATGGAGGAGGATTGATGGGACACTTTGGTGTGAAGAAGACGGAAGATGTACTTGCTGCACACTTCTTTTGGCCACGTATGCGTCGAGATGTTGAGAGATTTGTGGCACGCTGCACTACATGTCAAAAAGCTAAGTCTCGACTTAATCCACATGGTTTATATATGCCTCTTCCTGTTCCTAGTGTACCTTGGGAAGATATTTCTATGGATTTCGTTTTGGGTTTGCCTCGTACACAGAAGGGGAGGGATAGTATCTTTGTTGTTGTGGATAGATTTTCTAAGATGGCACACTTTATTCCATGTCACAAAACTGATGATGCTACACATGTTGCTGATTTGTTCTTTCGGGAAATTGTGCGTTTACATGGTGTGCCAAATACTATTGTTTCTGATCGTGATACTTAATTTTTTAGCCACTTTTGGAGATGTTTATGGGCTAAGTTGGGGACTAAATTGCTGTTTAGTACTACATGTCATCCCCAAACTGATGGACAAACTGAAGTAGTAAATAGAACTTTGTCTACGATGCTGCGGGCTGTTTTGAAAAAGAACTTAAAATTGTGGGAAGAATGTTTACCTCATATTGAATTTGCTTACAATCGTTCGCTGCATTCTACCACTAAGATGTGCCCATTTGAGATTGTTTATGGTTTTGTACCACGTGCACCCATTGATTTGTTGCCTTTACCATCTTCTGTGCAAAATAATTTGGATGCTACAGACCGTGCTGAATTGATACTAAAATTGCATGAGACTACTAAAGACAACATAGAACGCATGAATGCTAAGTATAAAATTGCTGGGGATAGAGGAAGAAAGCATGTTGTGTTTGATGTTGGTGATCTTGTTTGGTTGCATTTGCGCAAAGATCGTTTTCCTGAATTGCGCAAGTCAAAACTAATGCCATCGTGCTGCTGGTCCTTTTAAGGTGTTAGAGAAAATAAATGATAATGCATATAAACTTGAGCTTCCCGCAGAATTGGGTTCGGTTAGTCCTACATTTAACATTGCAGATTTGAAGCCTTACTTTGGTGAAGAAGAGGAGCTTTCGTCGAGGACGACTTCAATTCAAGAAGGGGGCATGATGAGGACATCCCATCTCTTGATACAACCGCTGTACCTACAGCCACACAAATACAAGGACCAATCACTCGAGCTCGTGCCAAACAACTTAACTATCAGGTACTTTCGTTTCTTGGAACTATTCCTCACATACATGAGAATATGATGCTGCCTAAATCAGATATGTTTGTTACTCTTAGGAATGATGGACCAAGCATGGATGAGGAGGACAAGCATTGGAGCATGATCACGCATGGAGGAGATGGCAGCAAGCGTTTGAGGATTGAAGATGACGCCGCAAGTGGAGATTTCAGAACTTTGAAGCCACCATAAGAAGAGATGAAGACATGGACGAAATATAGAGTTTCCCACTTCATAATTTCGTCCATAGCATGTTATGGTGCTGCGTCACCTTTAGTTTTGGGCCAGGCCCATGTCATTTTCGCAGGATTTAAGTCAGCCACTTTTTAGAGTCCGTATTGAAGGGGAAAAGGCCTTCTAGGGTTTGGTTCGACCACCATACGTATGGTTGGCCGAAACCCCACCTTTTCCTCCTTTAAATACCCCCATAGCCGTCACGTTTAGACTCGGATTTTGATTAGATTAAAAGTTAGCCATTGCCGCAACTCTCGTGTACTTCTTTTGAGGCCAACGCCCGAACAAGACCGACTATTCGGGATCCCACCTTATTCAATAAAGCTTTCATCTTTCATCCGCAATATTCTGATTGCAATATTAGTTCTTACTTGTTCTCGATTTCAGGTAGGAATTAAGACCCTCGCTGGTCAGGCTGATCGTGCATCCGCAAGATCAGTAACTCCCGGAGATTGTCCTAGCGATTGCATTGGCGCACGAGCTCTGCACGTGTAGTCGGACCGTCAAGCACGAACTCCACCAACAAATCGACGCTATCATACTCTCATCGAAAGATCGGCCACCTTTGCCCTATCACGGGGATTAAATGCCGCGTGGATTGCGACGCGTCCGCGGCGAGCTGACCGGCGGCAGCCTTTAGTGCGCGCGGAAGACGATGCGTGCGTGGAAGACGACGACATTAACTCGCCGCGTGGCCGGCGAATGCAGACCGGCGGCAGGCTTTACAGCCGCGCGGAAGACGATGCGATGAGGACGACGATCGGTTTCTCTCGCCGACAAGTTGGGGCCACCAGACGCGCGGGAAGTTTCCTCGTCGTTTCGCGCGCTTTCGTTTCGTCCGGAGTCCCCGAGCGCTCCCCGGGGGGCCGGGGATGTCGTGGGATCGCCGGATGAATTTAGGCCCAAATTCGGACGAAAACGAGGAACCGGGGGCGCGACTGGGCCGAATTACGCCGTCCGGATGGAAAAAACGCTCGCCGGGGGCGTGTTCGGGGGGACGAGTGGAGATGCTCTTAATCCCGCTATCTCTACTACTTAAAAAGACTACGGATTTGCTAATTCTCAGGCGCCTGAGAATTAGTTAAATCTCAGTCGACTAAATAGATGTTCGATTTGAGCGCTAAGATTCGCGCTATGTTTTGTCGTTCTCATGCCGTGTACACAGAAGACGTGGCTTGTACGTGTGCTGGGCTGTGTGCTTTGTCCGGCCCATTTGATTTATACATGTACCTACCAATTTGGACTTTGTTCTATGCATGTGGGCTATTCATCTTTTCTTGCTGAGCTATTCTACGTGTGTGTGCTTTGTTATTGTGCATGTGATGTCCTGTTTTCATCTTTCAACGGGCAACCACGATGGTTGTTTTGCCGGGTGGTTCTTTGTTGTTTTCTTGTGTCATTTAATTTCTTAATTTTATGATTATTTTTGTAATACTTTATTTTTGTTTTTATTCTATTTTTATTATTTTATTATTTTCCCCTTTATGTTTTTTCTTTTTTCTCATTTTATCTTTACTCTATTTTTTCTGAGTTGCACGTTGGTTGCAACTGTGATTTTTTTAGTTGCACATCGGTTGCAACTGTGATATTTCTAGTTACACACAGGTTGCAACCGTGATTTCTCTAGTTGTATATGAGTTATAAGTGAGATTTTTTTTAGCAACAGATGAGTTGCAACTGATATTTTTCCAGTTGCAAATGTGTTGTAATTGATATTTTCCTAGTTACAAATGTGTCGCAACTGAGTATTTCCACTTGAACCTAGGTTGCTACTGACAATTTTTACTTGCACGTGGGTTGCAACTGCAATAGTTGCATGTGGGTTGTAACTGCGATTCTTTCCAGTTGCATGTGAGTTGGAACTCAGATCTTTTCAGTTGCACGTGGGGTGCAACTAAGATTTGTTCAGTTACACGTGGGTTGCAACTACAATGTTTACAGTTACAAGTGGGTTGAAACTGTAATATTTCCAGTTACACATGGGTTGAAACTAAGAATTTCGCTGAGTTGTAACCACGAATTTCTTAGTAGCAAATATGTTACGACTGATTTTCCAGGTTACTTGTCTCTCAGTCTCTAGTACGTCCGGCGCTAAGCTAAAAAGCGTAGAAAGAAATTGGTTCATGTGTCCAGCCTCCAGCATAGTACATGAAAAAATGGCCCATCAACCTGAAGCCCAACAAAACAAAACGTATCAGGCCAGTAGTTAATCGATCGATCGGGATCCATTCAAAGGAAAAGAACTAATCGATCGGGATTTAGCTAGAAGCGAGAAATCAGGTCGACTGAGAATTATTAATTCTCAGTCGCCTGTGACCTAGGCGCGCCCAAAAGACTAAACTGGTTCCTTATTCTGCTCAGCCATACGTCAAACCCTTTCGTCGTCATCGTCGTACTTCCGTTCGTCCGCACCTGGGCCGCTTCCGCCCAATCGCCTACCTGGGCCGCTTCAGCATGGGCCATAAACTAATCGCTTCGTTGCCACCTATTTTGCAGTTCAATCCTGTAGCTCAACCAAGCGCATCGCGTAGCCCTGAAGTGGCGACACAGACCTAAGCGGCGGCGGCAGCCGAGGGCCTCCAGCGGTGACAGTAGCCGAGGGCCTCGCGCGACGGCATAGAGAAGATCATCGTTGGACGGCGCTCCCACCGGTGGTCGTCCGTGAGACCACCATCGCCGCCATGACCCTTTCGCGTTGCCGGCCCTAATCTGAAGCGTCGTCCTCCCCGAGATCCTGCTGGTGGTCGCCTATGGGAGTTGATGTTGCCGACGTTCTCCACAAGGTATTGCTCTGACATACCTCAAGTCCAGCGGCCGGCATGACATGATTCATGGCCTCCGTCAAGCGATCTATCCACTCCCTGATCTGGGCAGGGAGACCACGGATCTGACCTGCTCTCTAGGTTTCTTTTCTTTTATTGTTTGGATGTATTTTCCGTATGGGTGACACGGATCTGAGTCTTGGGTTTTCTTGTTCTTGTACGGAGGAGATCTGGGCAGGGAAACCACGGATCCGACCTGCTCTCTAGGTTTCTTGTATGGATCTGAGCTTTGGGTTTTCTTGTTCTTGTTATTGTCTTTCGAGATCAAGAGGGAGAACTCGTCGAACCAGCAGTGACCTTCACGAAGCACCGGGCCGGGTCCCGAAGAAGACCCGCGAGATGCGCATGCTCTGTGACGGTGTGGTCGGCCGCGTCATCTTCTCAAGCTCTATGATTTATGGACTCCCAAGACAGTGTAAGTTCTCCACACTATCTTTTATGTTTCTAGGGCCCTGTTTTCTTTGGAACTGATCGCAAATATGCAAACTGTGGCTCGCTTCTAGGATGCCAAGGATCCTGGAGAAGTGCCAGACCAACTCCCGGAAGATATTGCGTGATGAGAAGCACAAGCTTCTTGTCTAATCTACTTCAGTAATCAAATAAACATATTCAGAGTTTGCAAACCCCAGAAATGTTTTTAGATTAATTGTGTAGTGATCAACATGTTGCTGAAGGAGACAACAAACAAACAGATAGAGCTCAGGCCGGAGGACCCGCAGATGTCGGAGTTTACTCGGAAAATCACGGAGTTTACTCGGAAAATCACGGATTTCACAAGGCTTAATGGGAAGAAGCACTACTCAGATGTATTTGTTGCTGGTGGGTACAAATGGTGAGCCCTTGGCCTCTACACTTATCATACTAGCTGCAGCTGCACGATGTTTTTAGAATATTTTATCTTTGTAACATCCATGGCTTTGATGCAGACTTGGTCAACCTCCCATATGGTTGGAGCCGATCTGCTCAATTTAGCTTGCGTGAAAGGTTCTCCAACATGACAGTGTTTGACAACAGCTACAAGCACGACAGGCCACTAACGATGCGCATCGGTGCAGGCAAGGTGCGAAGCATGCATTCACTCACTGCAAAATACAATGAGTTGCATCAAAATACAATGACCGTTGGCCTGAATGTGATGTGTTTGTTCGACAGTGATTGCAATTGGGAAGCACAAGCTGATGATCCGACTTTGGCATACAGACTTGAACAAGCGGATCGCTTCTCGGGTAACAAAAAATCAAGCTTTTCTTCACTTCTTGAAATTAGAGACCAGAGCATTTAAAGACGTGCATATGATCCCATTTGGACTTGACTTACACCAACCATATATATTTAAGACGTTTCTTCACTAAGAAATTCAACCATGTATATTCAGACTAGATCAACTGTAAACGGTATGGTGAGCTGCGCATGAATTCTGATTGTGCACCTATCTTAACAGCAAACTACAACATTCCTGGAACTCCATGATCCTATACAACATCCTTCTTGTTGGTGTTAACAAGTGAGAGTGTCCGATGGCAGTGAACATACAAGCCTTGAACATAGGTCCAATAGAAGTTGGTATCATTTTCTTTGCGTATATACAGATGGAACCTTTTCTATTCAGCACTCGCTATAGTTGTTGCAGTTCTTGTTTGCTCTGGCAGTTTTTGGAACTACTGACAGAGGAAGAGAATGATCCATTGAAGATTCATTCAAGGTGTAGTTAAGTTTATTTTCTTGATTCTGGTTGCTTCTTAGTTTCAGGGTCATGTTTAGCAAGGAGAAGATCGCCAAGATGAAGAAAGGCGTGATCAACATGAAGAAAGCTCGTCGAGCGATCATGGATTCCTAGGCAGTGGTAGAAGCTTGAAAAAACTGGCCATGTCGCCAGTTTCTCTCCTTTTATTTTTGTATGTACTTCATTTGTAACTTGAGGGATCAAGATAGTTTGGTTAAGCTTTATAATAGAGATCAAAATTTAGGCTGTAGGAAGGTCTCGAGTAAAATATGTGAGTGAGGCGTGATAGAAAAATATTGCTCTGATCCAAGTCGCTCATGGCATGTATAGGGAGATGATTTTGTTGTGCCTGGAAGGATAGATATAGATATTTAAATTCAAACTTTCGTTTAGGGATTGTTTTCTCTTTTTTGATTAATTCATAGAATGTGTCATCTTTTTTATGTATTCAGTATTGATTGAACAAAGGAAATCTTACTGTTAATATATAATCCGTAATTTATGAGGGCACAATTAATTTCTTGCTGTGTTTTACAAGTAGGGGAGGAACATCTTAATGAAATTTTGCGTGAGCAATCCAGAAACTTATCCTTCCTATGATGGTACTACTAATACGGAAAAAAGGCAACCATTACCTGTAGCCTGAATGGCTTGACTCCAAGGATAACAAGACGCTCAAAGAGAGATTGTGCTAATCTTGCTCGTGCTGCCTTTTTGCACATGATGACTGGACCCAATTGGCAATGATCTCCAACAAGAACAACCTAAATGGATAATGTATGAGTAGAGATAATCAAGTTAACCTAAATGAACTCGTTAATTTTTTTTACCTGCTTGACACCAATAACCAACGGAATAAGACATTTGGGCTCTGTTGCATGTGTAGACTCATCGATAAAAACCTGTAATTAACCATTTAAACCACTTCAGAATATAATAAATAACAAATACGAGCACCAAACTAAATAATGCAAGAAGTAGATAAATCAGTACCTGGTGATAACGGAAGTTCGACAAACGAGGGTCTCCAGCACCAACACAAATGCAGAAAATCACATCAGCACTTTGAAATATCCCCCTTTCAGTGACTCGTTTTAGTGCCTTGTACGTTTTCTCATCACTGCTCGACAAATCATAGTTAGGAATTGTATAGTTTAGAATGTATGATTAACAGTGAATAGGATCACTGCAGGCAGTAGATGAGCAAGATAAGAGATTTATGTGTGGCCAAATACAGAAGACATGATGAGTGATGGGATTTCAACATCTAAGCTTTTCGATTCTAGCTCTAAACAAGACAAACAGATAAGACTAAGATTTTATCATTAGATTTACTCTACAAAAAGAGATGCAAAGAATTCAACCTCAAGTCTTTCCGCGAGTCTACATCACAAATTATAACATCCTAGAGCCCTATGCTCCAGATAGAATTTATTGAGGGATCAAGATCTATTCTGTGTAAATACAAACAACATTGTGGCACTGATGTGAAATATTTTAACATTCTTTAAAAGGTGGAGTGGGTGGCTACTGTTAGACCTTCAACTGATACTTCAGTGCAACAATCAAAACTTTGTAAAAATAAGCAGCTTGAAAGAAGGAGCACAGCACAAGAAAAATAAGCAAAGGTTCCTAGAAAACTTAGCAGGTCAAAATTACCTTTTCAAGCTGAGTTCCGATTTCTTCAACAGTTTGCCTCACTTCTTTATGCATCGCATCAAACATCACATTGGAATCATCATCTTCAATTGGCTGCTCCGGTGATAACATAAAAAAATGTGCTAAATTTTAGCTCTTTTAAAATGTACTCGTGGGAATTTGAAAGAGTGTAGTGAAATCAACCTTCTCCTGGTCATACACAGCCCGAGCTCCACTGTGAGTTCTTCTATCATATGAGTGAGCATCCCTGGAGTCATCGTCAGTTATTGAAGAATGGCTCTGCGAAAATCAACATAGAGATATTCAGTATTGAGCTTTAACCACATAAAAATGCAAATAAATTCAGCCTGTAACACATGGCAGTGTCAAACTTTATTATGCATCAAGCAACAAACAAAACAAATAGAACAATTGCACAGTTAAAAGGCACGTTGGCGATAACAAAGAAGAATAAACAACTTGTTTTGAACTCATGCGCAGATAACATCAGCATGTACTTAAATTCAAGCTATAGATAGCAATGCCGTGCAAAAGACCGAAAAGATTGCCTATATACAGTGATAAAATTTATCTACGTGTAAAGGAGCCAAGGATTAAACAGAGTGAACTCACGGTGACTTCGGAGTACACTTTTAACCGGCAAGACCTGAACACACATGACACAATCACGAATATCAGATCAACACCAAAACATAGTTTGGTTAAACTATTTTAAAACTTCCTCCATATTTATAGCGTCAAGTGAGCTCAGTATGTCTTTTGCATAACGTCAAGACAACACATAACCAAAACCCGTGACAGCGTGTTTGGTTGGGGGCAATAGGAATTAGGGAATGTGAATTAAAGGGTAAGAGACTTAAAATCTACCGTTTGGTTGGAGGACATGGGAGTTGATTAGGTATGGGGATAGGGAATTAAGGGAGCTAACTCCCACGAATCTCTTCCCTGGGGGGTGCTTGGGAATTCTGTTGGGGAGAGGGAATTGAACTAAAACTACATCGTTCGTTTGTTGTGCAGTTCGATCATAAACTGTTGTTATAATTCACCCTACTGAAGCACAATACATCTAGACCTCTAATACAACAAAAAAAATTACCAACTAAATAGTTGAATTAGCGCAGAACGAAATTACAAACATTGCATGGTGTAGTTGTTACATAACGTACGGCTGAACAGCTGAGTCAATCAGCATTTTGAGCATTCCAGTTTCAATGTGAACATATCAAGTGTGGTAACAACACAAATTGAAGCTGTATAAACATTCCGGGACCAATAAGGGGGGTCTTTTTCAACTCGATCTGGCGAAGCGCAGAGCACTCGATGCAGGTCTTGATCTCACGGAAGGACTGCATGATGGGCGCCATGGTCTGCTCGAGGCTGTTCTGCTGGTCGTCCCTCAGGTCGAGCTTACACCCCACCACGATCACGGGCGCCTTCAGCTGAAACATTGAAGAACACAAATCATAAGCACGGGCAACCTACCTAATAACGAATCGTGACTGAACCCAGACCTGCAATGACACATAACTAAGAAATAGAGCGCAAGAATATTGATTACCTGGATGCGCCTGAGCTCCGGGAGCGAGCAGGTGCTGAGCCTCTCGAGCGTGGAGAGCCTGACGCATGCGTAGGTGAGCACCACGGCGTCCGCCGCCTGGCACTCGGCGATCAGCTTCGGCTTCTGCTCTGGGCTTCGATGCGGACAAGAAGGGAGTCATTCACACACCAGCGCAGGCAGGCGCCAGATGAAATTTTCCCCTTTCAGTTAAGGGGAAAGCAGTACCTTGTCAGTGAAGGTCTCTTTGCTGAAGGTAAGAACGTCGAGGCCGAATCGCGGGGCCAGAATCGGAGTTCCCGAAGTCCACCATGAAGATGTGGATAGAGAGGCGTGCGCGAGCACGAACAGCCAGATCCTTCCGCTGTGCTGCCATCTAATGCCACTCCGCCTCTGTTCGCCGCAAGCGCTCGGTCGCACGGAGAAGAGCGGGTCCGTGTGTGGCAGCCGTGGGAATTGCAAGGTCGTCGAGGCCAGTCGTGGGGAGAGAGGGGAGTGGACATGCCGCCGGCGGTGGGGAGAGATGGTCGGCGTCGGCGAGAGTATAGAAGATGGTGGAAGAATGGGGAACAGAGAGAGTGGACGAGTGACCCGCAAAAAAAAAGTAGACGAGAGTGAAACAGTCAGTGAAGTTTTTTTTAGGGGTCCCTTCAACTCGCTGCGTCACAGATGGGCTTTAATGGCTGGGCCCGTTTGGCCTGCTCATGCGCGGCGAGCTGGGTCGGTCGTTCCCTAATTTTTTTCTTGCTTTGCCTTGGGTTCTTTTATTACTTTCCTTTCTTATGAGATATAATACTTTTTTTGAAAGCTTGGGATATAATAGTTGAAATTGAGATCACGCGAGAGAGAGATCCCTCGACGCGCCGCAACCACTATTTTGACTCCTTTTATGTAACTATGAACGAAACTTTCTCGATTCCAATGCAACTTATCCTTTTGAACATGGCAAATCGGTATGAGGTTTAAGTGATCACTTTACGGTATTCTTTAAGCTTTCTTGGTCACCGGACATAGTGAGAACTAGAAGGCTCAAATCAAAGAGAGAAGGTGTCAGGGACGCAGCGATCTCGACGGCGACGCGGTGGCTTCCCCTCCATCGTCGGCTCTTCCTTCCACCATCAACTTTGATCACCCTCGTATGCCCCTTATAGACCTATACTTCCATTCACATTCTTGAATATAGGGTTCTTGATTTTAGTCTCACTATTCCAGTATGAATCATGAAATCTACAGAAATTCACATGAGCTATAGAAATTCACAGTATGAATCGGTTCAGAGATTTTCTCTCGGCATACCTCCATCTTATGGCTATGTATTAAGTTCTTCTATGATGCATTCGGTCCTCTTTTTTATTGTATACTTTGCTACTCTATGAACCCACGTAGAAATCCACTATTATTCATTTGAATTTTTATATGTGAGTTGTTAATTATATATGTGCATTCAGAAATAAAATGTGTTTTCCCGTGGCAACGCACGGGCATTTGTACTAGTAAACACTGATTACAGAACGAATCAACCGTTCACCACGATCTCCTCCTACCCCTGCTCCCGCAGGATTCTTCTCAACGCCGCCTGCAATCCTCGCGCCGTCACTTCTTTGTCGCCGCCGCAGTCCTCTGTCCACCGCAGTCCTCTAATCGCCGTCGCCGCTGCTGCCTCAACGCTGGGAAATCGAGGACGCCCTCCACACCGACGCCTTCCACGACCCAGATCCGAGGCCGCCCTCCACACCGACGCCTTCCACGACCCAGATTCGAGGCGCCCTGTACAAATCGAGGCCGAACTGCAGGCCGGGTAATTGACGCCGAACTACCGGCCGGGGAAATATGGGCAAACTGCACGCCGAGCCCGGAGAATCGAGGCCGCCCTCCACACGACGACACCACAACTGGTCTGGTCGCCTTCCACAACTTTCTTCAGGTTTTTTAGGTTTGGCGTCTTCAATTTCAACAGACACTTTTATACAGAAGGGTTCTAATACACGGCATGGGAATGCGGCGTCCATCAAAATTCTCTGTCCATGCGGTGTGTCATTTAGTTAATCAGATGACACCAGGTGCGGTGTCTATGCATTGGAGCACAAGCGGTGGCAGATTGATTCCTATTGCTTGGCGTTTTTTCCTAGAGATGCTATTATTGACATATGATCTCACGCGGTAAAAAAAGTCAAATCAAACATGCGGTTCTCGTTGGTTTTTGCCATAGTTTGGCTCTCAGTGTTGTTATTTACATATGTTCGTGTTATGCAGCAAGCTTGATGGTTCTGTGATCCAGTTATGAGATAGGAGCTTTCCCACATAATATACCTTGACGGTTTGTAACTTTTCTTTACCTACATGAAATTCAGTTTTGTTTTTTATACGGTCTTTTTAATTTGTCTTCTGTGGAGATATTGTTCCATCAATGAAAATATTTTTCTTCTTAATTTCTTATCATTTTTTCGACTTCTTGAAGAAGAGTGTGTAGATTATTCCCACATCGGTTGGAGGCCATTAATCGGCCATGGTAAGTTGGAGAAGTGCTTTATAGTTGAAGGTATGTTGGTCAGTCCATCAGATGCAGGGTTCCTCATCTTCATGTTGTGTTAACATAGCTTGAAGGTGGATTAATTGTGGACTGAATTATCGATGGCTTGTTGCTTTTGTGCTGCGGTCGAGGTCTTTTATGAAAGTGTAGCAGAGGAAGCTTAAGTTTTACAAGAATTGTCATGTGTTGAAAATAAAAATTTATCTGGATTTTGGATTGAAGTAAGATAAGCTAAGTAATATGAGCAATGATGTTAAGAAAATCCATATGATGGTTGTATACTTGTATTAACTCTCATTAGTGTTAGTACGTATAGTTGCGGTTTGGAGAAGGTTCCCACAGAATATTAGTACTTTGAGAAACATGTCCGTACTCTGGATCTTACTATTGTTTGCACTTCGTTTGTGTGTTGTGAAATTCATGGTGGCATTTAAAAGTAATTTGTATAAGTGTGGCTTGTAGCTTTTACTCGAGGCTAATATGGAGGATCGCTTCTGTTAGTAATACCTCCTGTGTGAAATAATTTATCCTGGATGAACAGATAGTAAATTTCACATGTACCAAACGTCTTATGTCATTTATGCGAAGTATCTTGTAATGATGGTAGGGCCATACACCTTTTATTTGTGGAAATCATATTATGCATCTATTTGTCCTTAAAATGATTTGGAGCCCTTTGAATATTCTTCCTTGTGTACTTCTAGACATCTTTGCTAACATAGTTTTAGAGAGTAAAGTTGTTGTGTAGTGAGAACTGCTACGGTCCAGGTTAGACATGTGCTTAAAAATCCATTCTTCCAGCTAGGGAAAGAAGAATCTAGACATAAATGTTACTGTGTAGTCAGAATTACTACTGCCCCGTTTAGACATTTGCTAGAAAATCAAGGCACTAGCTTCCAGGTTGCATCAACAATATATCAAACAATTTTGTAGGGATTGCTAGAAATCAGTTCAGACATCCACATTATGAAGTCTAGCATCTCAAGGCTCTTTTACATAATTTTGAGTGCGCAAATGATGTTTTCTCGCCTATTGCAGGTTCCAAGATTCTGACTCGCTGCAGGACTATTTTGTTTTCTCACAATCTGGATCAGTTGGTTCTGAAAAATCGAAGGAAGCAGCATGGCAAGCTGATGTGGAGACTCTCAAATCCATCTTCACTGACTCTCTTTGTTCATCAACATAGCGGAGCATCTTTGTTCATTCCATACTGAATTTGCTAGGGAACCATGTTTGCATGAAAAATAAGGAATTGTTATGTGACCTTTCCTTTTGGGTAGTTTTTAGGTATTTCGAGCAACACAAGTTGTAGACTAATTTGTTGTTGCCTCAGTGAGTAGACTGACGATGAAAGGGAGCCACCACATCACTGACAATATACTTACTTCAAGGCGCTCAAAAGGTGTACATTGGTGTCTTTGTAGTTGATTACCGATGGACGTATTACTACATATAGGCCTCATGGCTATCTTCGACTTTTCCGAATGATGAGCATTGTCCATCAGATTTTTTCTCCTGTATTTCTATGCATGATACCTGATGTGGTTGATTGCTTGAACGTAGGATTTGAAGCTATGCATTGATTAAAAGAATCTACCCAGTGTTATAATTTTTTAATTATATTTCAGATCAAAATTCTGAAGTAGGATTAAATTGCTTTGTACCTGACCACTTGCTCTACCTCTGAACATATGCATGCTAAACTTTGGAGAACCTACACCTTCGAGTGAGGATCTGCATGTCGAGCTATGCCAATAGTTCTTTGTTACTTCTATTTCCCTAAGGACTATACTGATCAGGGTATTCACTTAAACAGTCTTGGGTGTGGTTAAGCACCTTATGATTTAGTTGTAGGTTCATCAGCAGTGCAAGTGTGAAAATAAAATGTTGTTATTATACTTTAGACAAAATTGCAATTTTATCAGCCCAAGCTTGGGGGCTCCTATGCTGCTTCGTCCTAGCGGTCAACCTCCCCGAACACTCATGGCATGGTATGCAACACTTATTTGATGACAGAAGTAGTACACACGGATCATGGAATAGGGTGTGCTGCTTCATGAGGGGTTTGCATTTGCATGTGGAACTGTGTTAATCGTTTGTGGTTTTATTTTCTTATAATTAATCTAGATATTTTTCCTTTGAAGTTACAGATTACCTTAATAAGTGTAGGGCATATTATTATATCGGTGTGACTATTTTATTATTATTTTGATGTCGTCGATTTTCTTATAATATTAAACGTGCGTGGCACGTGCACATTTACTAGTTTTCTTTAGGAACACAAATATGAGAAGCAAAGGCTCTATAGCAATCGACCATAATTTGAGGATCAAGACCATATTTAGCACTAAGCTCTTGAAAATCAGCAGTTTCAGTGAAAGACTTAATGCATTCATATTCATAGTTTATACCTGGTTCTTTACCTTTGTCGTTCTCCCAATCTTCAGTGTTCTCCTGAATCCGATCAAGAAGGTCCCATCTAGCTTCAACCTCCTTGCTTGTGAAAGATCCCTCCAAACAGGCATCTAGATAGTCCTTGTGATGTCCTGAAAGCCTTGCATAAAAATTATTAATAATAACATTACGGGGGAGCTCAAGAATGAGACATTTGAGCATTAGTGACTTCAATCTCCCCCATGCTTGGGAAATACTCTCTCCATCATGAGGATAAAAGTTATAAATGTAATTCCTATCAACATGCACTTCATGAGGAGGATAAAATTTAGAATAAAAGAGAGGTAAAATTTCCTCCCAACCAATAGATCGACCATTCTTCAGCATCTTATACCATTCTGCGACTCTGCCCTTCAGAGATATAGAGAATAGCTTCCTCTTAACTTGGTCATTTGAAATACCTGCATTCTCGAACAACTCGCATAATTCATGTATAAAGAGTAAATGATCACTAGGATGGACAGTCCCATCTCCAAAATAGCAATTGTTCATAGCAAGTTCAACAATTTTCATAGGTATCTTGAAAGGAATACTTTCAGCAGGTGGATTTAAAATATCACAAGCATCATTAGAGTTATCGCATATGGGAGATAAAGTATTATCAGAGCAAATTTTCTCCCCTAAAGATGGGAAGCTAAAAAGATCATAAGAACTAGCTTCCCCAAGCTTAGACTTTTCCAAAGCATTAGCCGTAATTGCATTCATACTAATAACATTGCTACTATCATGCAGATAAGGTTCCATAGGATTTTTAATTTTCTCATCAAACCATTCATGTCTTAGCTCAGGAAAGAGATTAAAAAGCTCACTAATTTTTTTGTTGTTTTCCATTATGCCTAACTAGCGAAAAATAAAAACAAGAAACAAAAAGATGCAATTGCAGGATCTAAAGGAAACAGCTTCGAGCACTCACACACCGGCAACAGTGCTAGGAAATAGCTTAGTAGTCGGAGGATGTGAATACCTTTTACCTTACCTCCCCAAGCAACGGCGCCGGAAAATAGCTTGATGTCTACGCACGCTTCTATTCCAATGAGACAGGTGTTGGGCCTCCAAGAGCAGAGGTTTGTAGAGCAGCATCAAGTTTCCCTTAAGTGAATCACCCAAGGTTTATCGAACTCAGGGAGGTAGAGGTCAAAGATATCCCTCTCAAGCAACCCTGCAATTAAGATACAAGAAGTCTCTTGTGTCCTCAACACACCTAATACACTTGTCAGATGTATAGGTGCACTAGTTCGGCGAAGAGATAGTGAAATACGAGTAATATGGATGATTGTAAGTAGTAATTGCAATCTGAAATAAAAATGGCAGCAAGCAAACATGTAACAGAACTTGTTGGAAACGGTGTTTCAATGCTTAGAAACAAGGCCTAGGGATCATACTTTCACTAGTGGACACTCTCAACAATGATCACATAACTCGAATAAATAAATGCTACTCTTAAACACTCTCTTGTTGGATAACAAACACCATTCATTGTGTAGGGCTACAAGAGCACCCTCAAGCCGGAGTAAACAAGCTCCACAACTTCATAAAGGAATCACACACGATGCGCACACTCGTCACCATCACACCGTGGAGAGTGAATCCGGAGTTCATATTAAAGTAACCTCTAGAGTGCATAATAGACAAGAGTAACATCTACATATTCAACTAGATTACAAAGCTCATGATCACATAAAGATCACACCATGGGAGAGAGAGATGAACCACATAGCTACCGGTAGAGCCCTCAGCCTCAGGGGAGAACTACTCCCTCCTCATCATGGGAGTCAGCAACGGCGATGAAGATGGCGGTGGTGTCGATGGAGATGACTCCGGGGCAATTCCCCGTCCCGGCGGCGTGCCGGAACAGAGATTCTGTCCCCCGAAACTTGTCTTCGAGATGGTGGCGGCTACGGAACTCTTCGTGGAATATCGTCGATTGTGTTAGGGTTTTCGCATCTGGGAGAATATATAGGCGGAAGGGCGGCCTCGGAGGAGCCAGGGGGTGGCCCCCCCATAGGCTGGCGCACCAGGGGGCCTGGCCGGGCCGCCCTGTGGTGTGGGCCCCCTGCTGGACGCCTCCGACTCTCCTTCGATGTTCTGGGTCCGTCTCGGTAAAATAGAAGGTTCGGCTTTTGTTTCGTCCAATTCCGAGAATATTTCCTGTGTAGGATTTCTGAAACCAAAAACAGCAGAAAACATGAACTGGCGCTTCGGCATCTTGTTAATAGGTTAGTACCGGAAAATGCATCAAAATGATATAAAGTGTATATAAAACATATGAGTATTGTCATAAAACTAGCATGGAACATAAGAAATTATAGATACGTTTGAGACGTATCAATCTCTCGGGTTCGATTCGCCGATCTCTTTGCGGGACTTCTACCGGAAGGTCATTTCTCGCAACCTCTATCGAGTTGGTGGTTCGGGCCAACGAGGATAACCGATTGTGTGTGTGCGTATGTTTGTATCGTGTTCTTCGCGTTCATCCACTTCCCCGCGAATCCCCCTCCGCAATCACACTCACCCGATTCAATTCGTGAGATCGGGCAACCCACACGGGCTCAGCCCGCATCATATGGTATCAGAGCAAAGGTTGCCACGGATTTGACCCTCCGATTCCACCAATTTCGCCCAAAAATTTCCCCAAAAATTTCTCCCCAAAAAATAGCTCGAATTTGGATCTATGGATTTGTTGTGTTGTTTGTGGTTTTGGTCCACAGATCTTGTGTTATTGGTGTTGATCTATCATCCCTCCAATTTTCACCGTCAAATTCCACCGTTTACCCCTCGAATCCGACGATTTTCGCCTCATTTTTCCGCCCGAGTTCGTGCTGTTCTTCGCCCAGATTTAGATCCAGATCCTGAAATTTTGGTATTTCCGGAACTTACAGTCCCAACCACCGGAACTTCCGGTCCCAGCCTCTGGAACTTCTGGCCATAACCACCGGAACATCCGGTCCAGCGGAACTTCCGCCCAACTTCCGGAAACAGCAGTTTGGCTCGCAGTAACCCCTGGGTACACGCTGTTTATTTCCGGAACTTGGCCGGAACTTGACCGGAACTTCCACCCGGACCACTTTTTGACCCAAATTTCAGCAACTTTTGACACCCAACTTTGACCCAACTTTTGACAACTTTCCGGAGCCGTTTGACCTCAAATTTTGACCACTTCGATCGCTCGTTTTGACCCAACTTTTCGGGCATTGACTTTTGTGTTCAGATTTCCTTGTGGAGTGCATTGGTTGTGTAATCCGCTTCCGCGCCTACATCAACACCGCGACGACACCTTTGGCACCCCGGATTCCGGCACAACTTCGACACCATCATCGACACCACCTCGATCATCGCAAGTTTATGTGCTTGACACCGCCTAATATCAACAGGTATAACTTGCCCCACCCCGTGTAGCCCCGTTTCTTTCTTTGTGTACCTATCCCATTGAGAGTGGCTTTCCGAGTGTTGCGAAGCATTGCACAAGTGTCACGACCGTGAGAGGGTGTGTGTGTGCGTTGTGTTGAGCAAAGCTCCGAAGCAAGCTCGGTGAGAAAGATACACAAAAGAAGAAAAGTGTGACATATACATAGAGAAAAAGAAAGCTTCTAAGCATAGAAAAAAAGTGAAAAAAAAGAAAAAGAAATAGAAATAGAAAAAGAGTGTGTGTCCACCGATACAAAGGAGTGCAAAGCTTGTACGCACTAAGAGAGAAAAGAGAAGAGTGGCATTTGTGAAAATCTAGTTGCTTCTCTCATATGCAACAAAGCTACGGTCTCTCTTGTGTTGGCGCGACACCGAGCTAATAGTCTTCGTTAGGACCATTTTGTTACTTGCTCACTTCCTTGGTCGCGCTAACCCCATTGTTCTTCCTTGTGTGTGTTTCCGTGTTTCCTTGAAATAGATCATCGCTTTTGACATTTGACTTTGGATCTTACCCACATTTGACAATAGACATTTTCTTTGGTTCTTTTCGTTTGCTATCCACTTCCTCACCTACCACCATATAGAGTTCTTAGCCTTTTGCGTGTGCTTTGAGTGTGTGTGTGAGTACATATCGGTTATTCTCTAACTTGAACCATTTTCTCGATTTTGTTGCTAGTTTTGACCTTTTGGTAGTTCTCCTTCCACCATATATACACCAATCCTAGAGACTAACATGTATAGTGAGGATGAGCCTACGGAGGACGACATGGATTACTATGAGGGTGATAGCTCCGCAAGCACCGTGGATATGGAGGACCATGTGGAGCTCGATACCGACAATGGCTCCGCAAGAGTTGGCGACATGACCAACATCGAGCATTTCTGCACCGACCATGGCTCGCCAAGCATGGACAACATGGAGGACCCACACCCTGAGCTCGATGATAACGCTTGAAGCACACGTCCGTTGGGAACCCCAAGAGGAAGGTGTGATGCGTACAACAGCAAGTTTTCCCTCAGTAAGAAACCAAGGTTATCGAACCAGTAGGAGATGAAGGCCACGTGAAGGTTGTTGGTGAAGGAGTGTAGTGCGGAGCAACACCGAGGATTCCGGCGCCAACGTGGAACCTGCACAACACAATCAAATAACTTTGCCCCAACTTAACAGAGTGAGGTTGTCAATCTCACCGACTTGTCTGTAAACAAAGGATTAAATATATGGTGTGGAGAATGATGTTTGTTTGCGAAGAACAACATAGAACAATGATTGCAATAGATTGTATTTCAGATGTAGAAGAATGGACTGGGGTCCACAGTTCACTAGTGGTGTCTCTCCAATAAGATAAATAGCATGTTGGGTGAACAAATTACAGTTGGGCAATTGACAAATAGAGAGGGCATAACAATGCACATACATATCATGATGACTAATATGAGATTTACTTAGGGCATTACGACAAAGAACATAGACCGCTATCCAAGCATGCATCTATGCCTAAAAAGTCCACCTTCGGGTTAGCATCCGCACCCCTTCCAAGTATTAATTTGCAAACAACGGACAATTGCATTAAGTATGGTGCGTAATGTAATCAACACAAATATCCTTAGACAAAGCATTGATTTTTTATCCCTAGTGGCAACAAGACATCCATAACCTTAGAACTTTCTCGTCACTCGTCCCGCATTCAATGGAGGCATGAACCCACTATCGAGCATAAATACCCCATCTTGGAGTTACAAGTATCAACTTGGCCAGAGCCTCTACTAGCAACGGAGAGCATGCAAGATCATAAACAACACATATATGATAGATCAATAATCAACTTGACATAGTATTCCATATTCATCGGATCCCAACAAACACAACATGTAGCATTACAAATAGACGATCTTGATCATGATAGGCAGCTCACAAGATCTAAACATGATAGCACAAGAGGAGAAGACAACCATCTAGCTACTGCTATGTACCCATAGTCCAAGGATGAACTACTCACGCATCAATCCGGAGGCGGGCATGATGATGTAGAGTCCTCCGGCGATGATTCCCCTCTCCGGCAGTGATGAGGTCTAAGACCCCGTTTGTGGCCCGATCTTGCGGTTGACCCGAAATTCAAAGAGGGAAGAGAGGGAGAGCGTGAAGAACACGATGAACACGAAGAACACGAGGAACTCACGCACGCACACCAACCCGATACAATCGATACTTACCCTCGTGGCTCGATGGACCACGCCAATATAATCAACCCGGGAGAGACGCGCGGTAGAATCCCGGAGTGAGAGATCGGTGAGGTAGATGAATCAAGGAGTGGGAGAGAGAGTGGGTAGCACTAGAATCTCACACTCACAAATCCATACATCCATCAAGGGTTGCCTTGGATACAAAGGGGATGAAACCCTAGGGAGACAAAGCTCAAAGTCATCTCTAAGCCTAAATCTTGTCTAAGGAGGTAAAGGGGATGACTTAGGTGCTTATATAGGGGTACAAGGCGACTTGGGTCGAAAAGGTACGCGGTTGGTCGACTCGGTCCGTTTCCGGTCGAGTCTGTCCCGTGAAATCCGGTCGGACCGGGTTTCAACCGGCCGTAGACCGGGCAGCTCGGTGCGCGGCCGGTCAATCGGCCGCCAACCGGGAAGTTCGCAAAAGTTTCCCGGTTTGGCGCCGGTACGACGCCGGTTGTGGATCCGGTCGGGGCCCGGTCTGACCGGCCTCGGGACCGGCCTGTCCGGCCTGTGGCCCGGTTGACCGGCCTCTGGACCGGCTAGGCCTCTTCCTCCCGCCTCTTCTTCCTCTTCCTTCTTCTCTTCTTTCCTTGTTCTTCTTCTCTCTTCCTTGCACCATGGGAGTTCCTTCTCTCCGGTTCCTCGATGACTCTTGTACCTTATGACATGTAACACACCGACATGAGGTAGCATTCCATCCAAGGTATTGACGAGGTCGAGTGTCGAGAGGAAGGAGTTCACCTTGACATATATGGCGGGGGTTTGTGTTGTTGGTCCACTTGGGGGACTCCTTGGCCATGGTGTAGCATCGATGATAGTCGGGGCTGCACTTGTTGGTCTTGAGGCGTAGGTGTCCAAAGGCCACCCCGCATCATCTCCCCCCCTTGGGGAAGAGTCGTCCTCGACTCTTGTTCCTCCTCATCGATGATGTAGTCCATGACGGTTCTCCCATGTTGTGGTAGAGGGATAAAGGCGCGGTCGAAGAAGAACTTGGGGAAAAACAACTTGCAAATGGAAAACTTGTGGATGCCAATTTTGTGATCGGCGAACAAGAGGCTCTTAAGCAAATACGAAGCATCAAGTCGTTTCTCCAAGAGGCATTTGGCAAAAATGGGAACCAAAAGAGTGTGGATGTATCCAAAATTTGGTAGGGCAAAAATTTGTGCATGTAAGAGTTGTAAGGTGTCAAAAATGCGTGGTGTAGCATTGTCCCAAACAAGTGGAACAAACAAAAGGCAAGTGTCGGCGGCAAAATTTGGGGCAAAATTGTTATGTGCAATGGCAAAGCGATGGAGACTTCGAACTTGGGAGAGTATGGTTGGCTTGAGCTGAGTATGAGTGTCCTCAAGTGTGAAAGGATCCATTGCAATTGCCAAAGATGAAATGAGAAATCCAAAGAAGAGCAACTTTTTGTGTGACATGTGGCACAAGATGCATAAGGTGTCTCTCACATGTATGACATGGTCCTTGAGAATCTCGGAGTGTATGATGATATAATCACGGCATACAACAACCATTGTGCCAACAAGATGTGTCAAGATATGTTGCATAAGAAGCAAAAGAGGTGACGAGGAATTGGACCAAACCGGAAACTCGACAAGGCAAGTCGGAAACACACGAGGGCGAAGGCTTGTGGGAACATACCCTTTGGTGTGATTCCCGCGGGTTAGGTCCTTGTTGGGGTAGCTCTCAATTGCGCGTTTCGTGAGCTCATGCTCCGTAGCGGTGGAAGTAGTCATTCGGGTACCTATACACACAAAAGAGAAAACAAAAAGCGTGTGTGCATGGTAGAGGAACACATCATCCATCATGATGTTCCATGTCTTGTGCACATCACCATTAGTGTCAATCAAGATAGTATGAAATGCATGGCGATGGTGCATATGGCAAGAAGGTGCATTCATGGCATGTGGTAACTCATGATCATCAACAAGTGAGAAGGCTATGGGGGCCATCTCGTGGACAATGAAATAAGCATTCTTGCATACCAAGCATAAGAAAGAGCAATTGTTCACAATCTTGGATGCAAGGATCATGGAATGGTGTAAACATTTGGGGCAAAGCATGCGGAATATGTTATCATTGTTGTCGACAACCCTATGGAAAGAGCTAGTGTTCATCAAGGGTGTCACAACACAAGCATGATCATTATGGCAAGCAAGCGGGGAAAAAGTGAAACTCTCGTAGCATGGCATGGTCATGGTATCACAAGCACTCAACAATGTTATCAAGCAAAGCATCACATGGGAAAGTGAAAGTAGCATGTGAAGTAGCAAATGGATCATCGAGATCATGCATGCACTCAAAATTTATCATGTCCACTAGTGGGATCATGGCATCATCAACACCTATGTTGTTACCTTTGGAGGCCAACTCATTTGAGGTAGGTGTTGTGGAAGTAGGAGGATCCATGTGGTCGACATGTCCGTCTTGAAGCAAGCATGGTGGGATATCATCATCTTCATGCACCATGTACATCTTCTCCATGATCGGGAACTCGTCCTCCGGGGAACCTAGTGCAACATAAGAAGACACAAACGAGGGAGAGGTTAATGTGTTAGCAAAAGAGATGTCCTCCATGGACCTATCATCTACCTCTCTCAACTCACTTTGTGTATCACTCATGTCCTCCAAATGGAAGCACTCAAACTCACATATGGGGTGGGAGTCACTCAACTCACTATCACTCTCACTCAAGTGGGCTAGGTGGCTCTCATGCTCACATGGGACTGGTACCAACGCATCGATCAAGCATATAGGAGTAGGCTCAACTTTCTCATCTCCATGCGCCTCCTTGGTTGAAGGGAAGTTCCCATGCTCAACCATCTCAACTCCATGCGCCTCCATAGGTGAAGGGATAATCCCATGCTCACCATGCTCAACTCCATCGCCTCCTAAGTCATCCTCCATCGTGGGCGCCGTAGTGTCGTGGAGAGCTAGGCTCGGATCCACATCATCCTTGAGTTGACCTTGTTGATCTTCATCTTGATGTGTGGGCGCTAAAGGCTTCTTGGTGGCTTGGGCTTGTAGCTTGTCGAAGTAGAGCGTCTTGGCGCTTGGCGTTGTGCATTGCCATGCCACGTGACCCTTGGTCGTGCACACCTCACATAGGAGATTGGGACATTCCCGTGGAGGGTGGCCTTGTTGCTTGCACTTGTAGCATCGGAGTCCATAGGCATGTGGCGAGCTAGAGGCCATTGTGGTGGTGGCACAAGAGGGAGAAGTCGCCTTATGAGGAAGGCCCTCTTGATGTGCCCTCTCCATCCTTGGAGTGGTAGACACCGTAAGATGGTGTTTGTTGCCTTCATGTCGAGGCTCTCGTAGTCGTGCTTCATCACCATGTCTTGATGAGTGTCGTCGAAGATCGTTGGGGGATGTTGGTCGATGGCGATCATGAAGTGGCTTGTGGTGGTGAAGCTCATGTGGTGACGTATGTCGATGTATACCATGAGGTGGTAGTGGTCGACGACTATCATGAGATTGTGTGAGTCGATGACGGTCCTTGCCATGCCGAGATGATGGCTCATGCGACTTGGCATGTTGCTTGCAGCGCCTTGTGGAGCTTGGAGAAGAGTATCGATGACGATCATGTTGGGGATGCTCTTGATGATCCATATGATGGTGCCCTCGTGGACGTCCTCTATCGTCATATGTAGCTCCATTGGCCAAGTAGGTGACTAGGTGAGGCTCCGCCATGGTGTCGATGTCGTAGGCGTGGCGTTGCTCCACCATGTCGTCCATGCTTGATGAGCCATTGTCGATGTTTTGTTAAAACATTGTTTTGGGTAGAGATAATTTGATCTAAGGGGTTAGATCAAATGGAATTAAAATCAACACAACAACACTAGAATCAATGATCAAATGATTGATCTCATAAAAGATCATAATATGGAATTCCACGACGTAATATATGAACATACAAATAATGGGAAATCAAGTAACAATATAATGGAGAACTATTCTAGACTTATCTTTCCCATGTCTTAAACTAATCCTTGATTCTACCATGAACCCCATGGTATTCATTTTACTTCATTCATGGAATCATGACAAGGAGATCAACCCTAGAAATATTTATCCTTCTCTATTCCATGTTATTATACATCAAACCTAGAGAGGTGAGAGTTCTATATTAATAAATAAAGAAGCAATAACAAACCTTGAGTTAAACCTTGGATATACATCCAAGTATTCAAATTATCATCTTCAAGAGGAACCCTAGAGTATTATGCAAGTCCTTCCCAAATGAGAGAGAGACCAATCATACTAATTCTAGCTTTACCAATTTAAGAATCAATGTTAAACTTTGAACTAAAGTATTAGGTAAACTATTTCACCTTGAAGTGGTGAGATCACCAAATACCAAATGGAATAAGACTATATCCATGACTTAGTGAAATAAGGAGTGGAATACACCAACTAAGATAGACAATTGAATCTTTGGCACAGTAACCTAAATAAATATTAGGAGTACACCATAAACCCTCGAATAACTATTCTTAAATGAGAAAGCTCAAACCATGGTGTTACACTCAAGAGTATTGAGTCAACCATAACTATGTCTATTCAAGAAACTATAAAGGAAAGTCTATATTTAGTTAAGCAAGACAATGCTTGATCTTGGGAGTGAGAAACCAAATTCATCAGAGATACCTTAGGAAGTCCAACCTTGATCATTATAAATTGTGTAATGATCATAAACCCTAGAGAACCTGAGGTTGGGATATTAAGAACAAGATGATCAAATATAAAATATGATCATGCTTTGGAGAGATGTGAGGATAAGTTAAACCCTAATAGGATAAGAAAATATCATTAGCCTCATGAAATTATAGGAAGGTAACTAGTAAACAAACCCTAGGCTTATATCCCAACCAATAATTGTAAATCAATTGGTGATAATAAGTGGAATCTTACCACATCTATTTTCTCATTCATTCATCAATTAATGAACCTAAGGGAACCTTAGAGTTAAACACTCTACTTCATATGGTGAGAAACCATATATCTATATGACCAAAGTTAACTATAAAAAGAACTATACCCAATGTAGTTACTTCAATAATAAATTGAGGTTAATAATATGAAGCCAATTGGTAGAAGATAAAACTAATTCTTAATATCTTAGTAACTTGAGGAGAACATAAAATGTTAAGTAAACAACCACCTTAGCTTGGTTAAGGGAGATTAAACCTATCACATGCAATATGGTGTCATCTCAACTCTACAAACAAGAGTTAAATCTCAACCTTAGTTTGTGTATCACTTGGGTGATCACAAATAAAACCTAAACCACAATTAAGATTCAACCCATGTGTCATTAGGTAAATAGCATTAGAACCCTAGATTTGCACATCAAATAAATCTTATGTTTCAATTCTGAACATAAGCAAAACCTTGTGCTACATTATATGGTTAAACCATAGGTGTAGTGATCAACTAATTATCTTTGTAACCAAGATCAAACCATGATGGGAGTAATGTTTACTATAGGAAATTCAAGGTGCTATTAAACATAATCCTAGTGCCACCATTGAAATATGGTTATGATCTGCAAATTCTTAAAAAGCAAGTGCTCACATAAAATCAGGTGCAAGTGACCAATTCCCTAAATTGAAACCAAGTCTTAACACAACCTTTAAAATACTTTGAGTTGAAAGCATCAACTATAATTATTCAAAGAATTTGATTCACAAGAAAATGGAAATTATAATGAGAGCACAAAAATCATGATTAGTTAAACATTGCAATAGAAAGTGAATACATAAAGATTAAATGATCATTCAAAAACAATTTAGTATTAAAATGATCTTCATATTAGTCCTCAGTAAATTCCAATTGTCAAAAACCTGCAAAATAAAAGGACTCAAATTGGAATAAAAAAAAAACAGAATTTAAATATAGCAAATACAAATCAGAAAAACAGAAAACAGTAAAGAAAATAAGAAAAAGAGAGACATACCTATTGGGCTACCACGGCCCGACGGCAGCCTGCGGGGAAGCCCAGCACCACGGCCCAACGCGCGGCCCGGGCCAGCACTGAGAACCAGCCCAAATACCGCTTCGGGCGAGATAAGGTCGGGGACGAAGTCGCCGTCTTCGTCTTTGCAATCGTCGACGCCCAGGAGAGCGCCACGGCGCGGCGAGCTCCACGTCCCGCAGTCGCCGCCGCCTATGCTGACTGCCAGCACACGCCGGAGAGGCTATAAAAGGCGCGGGAGCCCATCATTTCTTCCTCCTCTGCTCCAGATTCCATCCCAATTCGAAACCCTAGCTCGTCCCGGCCCCGATCACCGCCGTCGATTGGGGAAGCCCAAGCCCCGCCGCGGCCACCATCATCCTCCCCACCCTCGGCATGCCCACCTTGCACGAGGAATCGAGTCGGGAAGTTCTCGGACGCCGGTGGTTGCTCGTTCCCTTCCGACGGTATCTCGCGATGCAAATCGAGCAATGGCGCCGCCACCGTCGACAATCGCCTCCGTCGATCCATCCTTGAGCATCACGGTGAGCGTCCGCTTCTCCCGAGCTCCTAAATTGGTCCCAGCATGCCCCATAACTTGCCCCTGCCGTGAGCCGTGACCGCCGCCGCTGTTGGTGCTCGCCGGAGCAACTCCGGCGACCATTAGAGCGCGGCGCCGCCACCTTTAGGTCCGGTGGGAGGCCGCGCACCCGGCCCGAACATCCACGCGCCCGCGGAGAGTAGCCCAGCGCCGGCGAGCCTCGCTACTCGCCGTCGATCTACAGTGAGATGTGCCACGTCGTGCCAACGTGGCAGTTGACGTGGCCAAGGCCCACCCATCAGGGGCAGAGAGTAGTATAGCCCGGGTGCATTTAGTAATTCGCTGTTTAATCTCAAATCCTATTTAATTACTGAAACTTTGTAAATTTGTAGAAAATCCATAAAAACTCAGAAAAATACAAATAAGATATCAAAATTCTTATAAAAGAAAAATCTATTCAATAAAAATATAAAATGAAAATTATATTTTTAATAAAAATTCAATTATTTAATACTTATTAAATAAGCCTTTTCTTTAATTCTAAATTGAATTAAAATTCAATAAATTGGAAAACCTTCTAAGATAAATCAAAACCAGTAAGAAAAATAAAGAAAACATTACAACTATTTTTCTTTATTTGTTATTTTGTTAAATCCTTATTATTGGAATTTAAAACCACTGATTAGTAATTACCCTAATTTTTAATTCATTAAAAATAATAAAATGCCAAAACCAACATTATTTTATTTCTAAATTACTAATAACTTCAATTTCCTTATTGAAGTTATTACTCCTAGAATTATAGGGTAACTAGAAAAACCTAGTTCCATATGGTAGAAATACAGGAATTCATCATTTCATGTGAAATCATAAAACCCTAATCCAATTAGAAACCCTAAGTCCAATAATTCATTTGAAACCCAATTTACTTCTAAAACCAAAACCCTAGATCCTCATATGTGACCATAGTGTTCTATTTTCATACATAGCACCATAGTAGCAACTAAACACTAGTCTTGGTCACATAAGCTGTAGGAGACCTAGCACTAAATAGATGGATATCCCATGTGTTCATCTTATCAAACCTAGATGATCAGATAGGAACACCTAAGTCTAAACCTTGGTCCTATCCTCAAAATGATCAACCTTATTCATTCCTATTTAGCATTACACCAAGGTGATGAAACACAGGAGCAAATATGCCAATTCTTGAACATTGCCTAATCATATTTCACTAAACCCTACTAATGATGGATACTAATCAACCATCCTATTTAAGGAGCCAATTATACCTTACTTAATAGAACCAACAGTAAAACCTAGCCAACCTCAAGCTTAATTGCAATACTTCTTATTATTTAAGAAGTATGTTCTTCAAAAGTTATTCTTTTGAAGAAAATAAGGAATCATCACCAACCCTGCTTATAAGGACCTAAAAACCCTAGCCAGCTATCACTAGCAAGATAGACCAATTTTGACAACAACCTGTACAATGAATTGCTTAAGATACATAAGCTTATCTTAACCTTACAAGCCCGAGGTGTTGATGAATCCAACTTTGTTGGGATCCATCTAATATTTACTCCAACAACTACTTGAAACCATAGTCAACCATAGAAACTCAACCTAATTACCATACTTGTTCTTTATATAAGAACATGTTCTTCAAAAGTTATTCTTTTGAAGTATATGATAATCAATCATTAACCATGCCATATAGTACTAAAAGCTGACCACTTGTTCTTTACTTGATAACATCATGCCAATTGTTATTCTTTGTGTGCTCAATTGATTACTATGCTTTATTATCTACACGTTGATAATACCAAGTAATCACACCTGAATAAGAACCTTGTATGTGAATCACTCTAAAAGTGCAACACACCTCGAACCAATCATTACAACTCACCGATCCTAAATCATCGGGGTTAGGTCACGCTTAGAGCGATTGCATCTCATTCCTATGCATTATTGCATCATTGCCAATCTT
>NW_025900754.1:0-60548 GCF_022539505.1 Lolium rigidum | reverse complement strand
CTACTAGCACGGCAAGTGCTTAGGCTAGAAATTCTTACACGAGAGATATGGCGGGGCATCACCACAGCGGTAGCACATGCATAGCGCAGCGGCATAGCACGGCGAGGAGCGAGGCACACATGGCGGCTGCGAGAAGAGCACAACGGCTCTTGCGCGAGGCAAGCACAACACGGGGGTAGAGCTAGCGAGAGGAAGCGGGTCATGCACAAGAGAGAAGCGAGAAGAGAGGAGGCGCACATACCGGGGTCGAAGCGAGACGAGGCACGGCCATGGCGGCCACGGCGGCACACGCCGGAGCGCGGCGGCGCCAAGCCAAGCCGGGCCATGGCGGCACCACGGCACCACCCGCACCACGGCGGCGAAGCCGGGGCGGAGTCCAAGCACCGGGAGCGCCGGGAACGGCGGGATCGAGCGGATCCCGTAACCCTAGCACCGGACGGGGACGAGGCCAGAGAGCGGCGGGTTGCCCGCGTCGGATCGACGCGGATAGGATTGACCGCCGTCGTGTGGCGCGTTGATTGCGCGCCATGGCGGGGGCCAAGTCCGGCGAATCTCGCCGGAATCGGCGGCGACGGCGGAGGCGACGCGAGTCGCCGGAGCGAGGTTAGGGTTAGGGTTCGATCGCGCGTGAGGAGAAGAGAGAGGAGTGGGGCTGGTCGAGCCGGACCGGGCCGGTCGGTTCGACCTAACCCACTGGGTTGCACCGACAGGTGGGCCCAGGGGTGTTTCTGTCTTTTCACCAACAAATAAAAATGCTGAAACTTTGAATAATCATAGAAAATTATTAATAGCTCTAAAAAAATAATTAAAAATATAAAAACTGATCAGCATAAAATTCCCTACCTAAATAAAATATTAAAGAGAATTATTAAAGACAAATATGAATAAGTCATGATTTGATGATTTAAATAAACATTTAAATCACACATATTATTTTCTATAATAAAAATAAGTCCATTAATGTTTTGGACTAGAAAAACACCTTGACAACATTTCAAGGTTGTATTTACTCAAAATATAATATCTCCAAATTATTCTTAGTATTAACCTCTCACATGAAATAATAACGACATCGGAAGGGGGGACAAACCCTAAAAGCTTGGAATCATGCATAATTGCCTCTTTAACCATTGCCCTTATCGGACAATGATGCTATTTTTCAGAGACAGAGGACAAGGGTCAGTCCACACCTTCCAACTGCAAAACTTTGCAGTGTTCAGGCAAGTTCATCACTTGCTCATGTCATTTGAGTATTTTTATCAAATTACTTGCTAAGTATTATGGTTATCACTATTGCACAAAAATCAAAACCACTACTTTCATAACTATGAATATGACTATGTGGTGGGCAATGGAACCATGGATTGTGTTGATATGGTGGAGGTTCCATTGCAAGGGTTAATATCCATCTAGGATTAAACAACAAATGTCGCCAGTGATTCTTGTGCCGTAATACCCGTGTTAACCATAAGATGTGGAGTGGGACGGAGTAGTCAAAAGTGTTTCCACCTCTCGTACATCAACGGATGCGCTTACCGTAGACACTTGACCCAGGTTGGGCAAGCGGTGGGGTGGGGATCCCATTCTAATTCCCCACGGTAAGTGGTCTATGATGGGTTGCGGCTACCGGCGAAGGAGTTTGGTTAACGAGTCCCAAAGCTGTTGTCGTGGTCGGGGTCCATCCTTAATTGGTGTAAGAGGACCGACGAGGACCCGAGGGTCGGGGTATGCAACAAAGGGTGGGTGTGCGAGGCAGCGGAGGAACATGATTGGCTAGACCTTATACCGGGCCTCACACCAAAGGAAGTGTGGACGGGAAAGCTGCCCGGTTGGCACCAAGGTTAAGATCTCTTATGGGTAAAGCAACACACCTCTGCGAGTGTAAGAAGCTGTGACTGTCACTCCCTGTTCGGGATTGAGGAGCTGCGAACGCGGCCGGAAAGGAGCTCCATGAAGTTCTAGTAAACCGGTGAAGGCTGACGGACATAGCTCTTTGAAATAAAAGCAATCTCTTGAAGAAATGTTTATCAAAACTTGCATTGATATTAGACTTTACTGGTCTAATATCGTAGCTAGTGCATTAAACACCTCTTATCTATAATGAACTTGTTGAGTACGCTCGTACTCATGCCACTCTTAAATCCCATGCTTAGATTGTACGAATCGTGCGGAGGAGGACTACGACAACAATGAAGGAGCCGAGATCATCGGCTATGAAGAACCCGACCTCTCGGGAGGTGTTGAAGGCGTAGACTATCTCATAGTCTACGGATCCGGGGAGGCTTCCGGAGGAGATCAAGCCTAGAGACATCCGAGTAGTAGTAGTAACCGAGCAGCCCGAACTCTTAGTATTTAGGCTGCTCGAGGCAATAAATGTATAGTTTACTGAGACTCCTATATTGTAAGTTGAGTTGGGTTCACCTCGAACCCAGGAGTATTCCTCTTAGGACCCAAGAGGAGCTCCAAGACAATATATGTTTGATGCTTGTAATAATAAGTGAATGAGTTATGGACCCTACTATGTTCTGTTGTACTACTCTGAGGGATGTAATATTTGCGGAATGGTACTTCGTGAATGTTATATCAACGACTGGGATACTACAACATGCAGTGGTATGCAGGGTCACCACATAATTTGAGGAGATTAAATCTTGACAAGATTCAATGAGAGGAAACTATTTTCCTAACACTAAATAAGAAAACCCTAGCATAATTTTGGGTAGCCATGTTAAGTGATGATGCTAGATCACTTGTGTGAGCCATTAAGGCTAATTAAGTCTACTTAAGTGTTGTTTGGTGATTGTATCCTCGGATTCGTTTATAGACGCTAGTACCGGAGACTATCAAGAGGAGGAGGTATTCTACCACGAGGAAGGAGAAGAGAACTTTGATCACTACCCCAATCAAGGCAAGCTAGACTAATGCAAGTTATATTGTTGCAAGCTAATATTCTTGCACAGTGCAAAGCTCTACAAGAGCAAGGCATCACCACTTTTTAATTTATGCTTAATGGTCCTATCCCAAGTTTTTACTTTACAAGCTTTATTAAATTTGATTTATCAAAGTAATTTTTGATTCATGATTCACTTAGTGTAGTTATGGAATAGTACAAGAGCATCAAACTTAGCCTAGAGCAATACAAGTTGCTTAGCACCCCTCATGACTAGTTGCTAGTGCTAAGATTAGAAATGACTACTCTAGATGGGAACTTGTGAAAACCAATGACTTTGAAAACCTTGGAATGATGAGTCATTCTATTGAAAGATTTTGAAGGTGAATATGACTTGTAAATGACTTGGTGAACTTTACCAAAAATTGATGGTTGGGTTCGGATGTGATACCATTCCAATTCTTAAGTATCCCCACAATACCTGAATCTGGGTAAGGCTTAATTGGAAACTTATGTATTTTAGTATGGGTTCCCTCTGAACAAGCGTCATAGGGGTTATGTCGAGGCTGCCTCCATTGACTCCATTGAAAGTGAAATGACGTGAAATGAGGTGAATGTCCTATCCAAGCCCTGTGCAGTTCCCGGGTTGGCGGTTTGCTCTCACCGGGAGGCCAAGCTCATGGGGAGAGGTGCCTATACTAGGGTATGTAAATGAAAGGTTATGATTGGTAGTTCGCGCACTGAGTGCGATAAATCAGGGCCAGTTACCCCTAACAGACTATTGCAATTATTGTCACACAAGTGTACGATCTCTACAGAGTGTAAAACTATTCGAATAGCCGCGTCCGCGGTCATGGACAGTTGGAAAGGCCATACTTTTCCGTCATCAGAACTTTTCCAAAATATGAATGGTGACATGTGACTTGAGTTTGAAAGGTGACTTTGACTTTGAATCACAACTGAGTTGTGGGAATGACACTAATGTTCCCACTTGAGTTAAGTTAGGCAAATGAGGAGTTTTTGTTTATTAACTGCTTATGAAATAAAACTGGCTTTATGCAAATAAACTTAGAGCTTAGAACCCCCTTACTATAGTTGATATTAGTTACACTAGTTTTAGTTTGCGAGTACTTTAAAGTACTCATGGCTGTGTTCCTGGCTATTCAGATGGCCAGACTATGAAGAGGAGCCCCAGTACCAGGATGAAGGACAGCAGGACGTCTACGACAACTAGGACTACTCCTGACGTCAATAGTTGCCTGTGGAACAGATGGACCACAACTGCTACTTCGCTTCCGCTATGTGTTTTGTAATTGGATCCTTAGATCCCCTATGTTGTATTAAGACTGGATCATGTGATCCTTTGTTGTAAGACGATTATGTGTTGTAATGAATGATGTGTTGTGATATCAATCTAGTATGTCTCGCAAGAACAATATTCCTGGGATTGCGATGAATGGCATAATAGGCATCTGGACTTAAAAATCCGGGTGTTGACATCCTTTCATGTTCACAACACCGTTAGCACAACACAAATTTATCAAGAATAATGCATGTGCAAGGTCAATGTGTAAGAACTCCATATGAACATCTTCCAAATGTGGAAACACAAAAACTCCAAATTGTGAGACGGCCATGGTGTCCATCCCATGTATAAACTCATTTTCATTGTTGCTCTCAAGGCATCGGAAAGAGAAATTGTTCAACATCCTTGAAGCAACAAGTGGAGAATTTGGCAAAAACACATACGGAAGAGTGTCCAAAATATCATCAACATGTGTGCACACAAACCATTGGAAAGAGAAATTTGTCCTCATATTTGGTGCAACACACAACATATCATCCAAGAAGTTCACTAAGACAACATTTACACAACCGTGCGTGCCAACAAACCAAATGAAAGAGCAATTGGTCAACTTGTTTGAGGCAACACCAACGGTAAGAATCGCATCATCATGCTTGCAAAAGAACCACAAGAAAGAGAAATTGTTCGGCATGTTCAATGCAAAGCATGGGAAAGGTATTAGAGCCGGGTTCGATCTTGTACTCACTTGAATTATTCTCTCAAGAGCTCTCTTTGTCAACTCGTGCTCAATCGAGGTTGACATTGGCATTCTTGTACCTACACACACACTAGGCAAAGCAAATAACGTGTGTGCATGGTATATGAACACATCATCCATCATGATGGTCCATCTCTTTTGCACATCACCATTAGCATTAAGCAAGATATCATAGTATATGTGGTGAATATGCGGAGTAAACACATGAACATGCTCATCATGGATATAGGCAAAGTCTCCAAAGTTTGAGAGAGCTATGGGGGCAATCTCATGTACAAGCATATTAACATTATGGAAAACCAAGCATTGGAAAGAGCAAGTGTTCAACATTTTGGTTGCATTAATGGGAGAGTATTGCAAGCATTTAGCACAAAACATGTTCAACATTGTATCATTGTTGTCGACAAACCTATGGAAAGAGAAATTGTTCGGCAAGGTTGTCACAACATAAGCATTATCATTTTTATTCTCGTCATTGCAAGCAACACATGGGAAAGAGAAATTGTTCGACAAGTTGCATGCAATGGGAGATATATTGAAACATTCATCGCATGGCATGATCATATTGTCACAAGCAAGTAATTCCACATGATCAAGAATGTTATCAAGCAAAGCATCACATGGGGGAATGAACGAAGCTTGTATCATCATCATCATGCATGAACTCACAAATCATGATGTCCACTAGTGGGATCATGGCATCATCAACACCCATATAGGTACCTTTGTAGTCTGACTCATTTGAGGTAGGTGTTGTGGAAGTAGTAGGAGCCATGTGGTCGACATCTTTGACTTCTTGTAAGCATGGTGTGATATCATCATCTTCATGCACCATGTACATCTTCTCCATGATCGGGAACTCGTCCTCCATGGAACCTATTGCAACATGAGAAAACACACTAGAGGTAGAGGTTAAGTTGTTAGAATGTGAAATGGCCTCCATGGACCTATCAACTACCTCTCTCAACTCACTCGGTGTATCACTCATGTCCTCCAAATGGAAGCACTCAAACTCACATATGGGGTGGGAGTCACTCAACTCACTATCACTCTCACTCAAGTGGGCTAAGTGGCTCTCATGCACACACGGGATTGGTACCATCTCATCATTCAAGCATATAGGAGTAGGCTCGATTTTCTCATCTCCATGCATCTCCATTGGTGAAGGGATCATCCCATGCTCACCATTCTCAACTCCATTCGCCTCCTTGGTTGAAGGGAAAATCCCATGCTCAACCTTCTCAACTCCATCGCCTCCCATGTTTACACCATTTGATGGCTCTATGGTGTTGTTGAGAGCTAGGCTCGAATCAACGTCACTCTTGACTTGGCCTTCTCGTGCTCCATCTTGAGGTGAGGACTTCATAGTCGTCTTCTTGGCCATTTCCTTGCACCATTCTTTGAACACGATGCTATCTTGAAGTGTCCTGTTGCCGAATTCGGCATCCAATTGGGCGAAGTAGAGCTTGTGGGCTTGTGGTGTGTTGCATTCCCATGTCATATGCTTGTTGGATGTGCACACATCACAATGGAGATTTGGGCATTCCCAAAGATGATTACCGTCTTGTGTGCAACGAAAGCATTGGCAGCTACGTGGTCTTGGTGGACGAGCCATTGTCATGTTGGCATAAATATGGGTAGATCGTCCTTCATCTTGAAGTGTAGATTCCATGGTCTTCATATTGGGGCTTGAGCTTCTTGTAGGCGCCATTGTGGTGGTGGCAGTAGGAGAGAGAAGCATCATGAGATGTGGTTCCTCTTTCTTTGCACTTGTCACCATCTTGCTTGTTGGTGTAGCGCCTTGTCTCGCACCATTGGAGATCTTCTCATGTGTAGGCGGTCTTGGAGATGCCATTTTGGTGATCGCACTAGGATTTGTGGACACCATATGGTTGGTGTTGTTGATCTTTGTAGCCTTGGCCGCTTCATGTCGAGGCTCTCGTCTTCTTGCATCATCACCATGTCTTGGGGGGTGTCATCGAATATCCTTGGGAGGTGTTGGTCGATGGCGAACATGAGGTGACTTTTGTCGGCGACGGTCATGTGGTGACGTATGTCGATGGTGGTCATGAGGTGGTGATGGTCGACGACGATCATGAGGCGACGTGTGTTGATGACGATCCTCGGCATGCCTAGATGATGGTTCATGTGGCTTGGCACTTTGCTTGTGGCGCCTTCTTGAGCTCGGAGGAGAGTGTCGATGGAGATCATGGTGGTGGCGCTCTTGATGTGCCATATGATGAGCTCGATGTAGATGATCATGTGCATAAGCACTCTCATGGTTGCACCATCTTGAAGGTCCTCTATCTTCATATTTAGTTCCATTGGCCAAGATGGGGAACTTGTAGGCACCGTTCTTGTTCAAGGTGGAGTCGAAGCTAGGTTCCACCATGGTGTCGATGTCATGCTCGAGGTAGTGCTCGATGCGGTGCTCCATCACGGTGTCGTAGTCGTAGTCGAGGTAGTGCTCCACCATGTCATCGTAGTCGTAGTCTTAGTCGAGGTTGTGCTCCACCATGTCGTCGATGTTGTAGTCATGGTCGAGGTTGTGCTCCACCATGTCGTCGATGTTGTAGTCGTAGTCGAGGTTGTGCTCCACCATGTCGTCGATCTTTTAGTCGAGTGATACGTCTCAAACATATCTATAATTTCTTATGTTCCATGCTAGTTTTATGACAATACTCACATGTTTTATATACACTTTACATCATTTTGATGCATTTTCCGGCACTAACCTATTAACAAGATGCCGAAGCGCCAGTTCCTGTTTTCTGCTGTTTTTTGTTTCAAAAATCCTACACAGGAAATATTCTCGGAATTGGACGAAACAAAAGCCCACGGTTTTATTTTCCAGGGAGCTTTCCAGAACACCGAAGGAGAGACGGAGAGGGGCCAAGGTGGCCCCACACCCTAGGGCGGCGCAGCCTGGAGGGGGGGCGCGCCGGCCTGTGGGGTGGACCCCTCGGCCGCCTCCCGACTCTGCCCCTTCGCCTATTTATTCTCTCCGTCGCGAAAACCCTAGTACCGAGAGCCACGATACGAGAAAACATACTGTGACGCCGTCGCCGCCAATCCCATCTCGGGGGATTCAGGAGATCGCCTCCGGCACCCTGCCTGATGCGGGGTGGCCTTTGGACACCTACGCCTCAAGACCAACAAGTGCAGCCCCGACTATCATCGACGCTACACCATGGCCAAGGAGTCCCCCAAGTGGACCAACAACACAACCCCCCGCCATATATGTGAAGGTGAACTCCTTCCTCTCGACACTCGACCTCGTCAATACCTTGGATGGAATGCTACCTCATGTCGGTGTGTTACATGTCATTAGGTCCAAGAGTCATTGAGGAACCGGAGAGAAGGAACTCCCATGGTGCAAGGAAGAGAGAAGAAGAACAAGGAAAGAAGAGAAGAAGGAAGAGGAAGAAGAGGCGGGAGGAAGAGGCCCAGCCGGTCCAGAGGCCGGTCCACCGGGCCCCAGGCCGGACAGGCCGGTCCCAGGGCCGGTCAGACCGGGCCCCCGACCGGATCCACAACCGGCGTCGTACCGGCGCCAAACCGGGAAACTTTTGCGAACTTCCCGGTTGGCGGCCGGTTGACCGGCCCCTGCACCAGGCTGCCCGGTCTACAGCCCGGTTGAAACCCGGTCTGACCGGATTTCACGGGACAGACTCGACCGGAAACGGCCCGAGTCGACCAACCGCGTACCTTTTCGACCCAAGTCGCCTTGTACCCCTATATAAGCACCTAGGTCATCCCCTTTACCTCCTTAGACAAGATTTAGGCTTAGAGATGACTTTGAGCTTTGTCTCCCTAGGGTTTCATCCCCTTTGTATCCAAGGCGACCCTTGATGGATGTATGGATTTGTGAGTGTGAGATTCTAGTGCTACCCACTCTCTCTCCCACTCCTTGATTCATCTCCCTCAGCGATCTCTCACTCCGGGATTCTACCCCGCGTCTCTCCCGGGTTGATTCTATTGGCGTGGTCCATCGAGCCACGAGGGTAAGTATCTATTGTATCGGGTTGGTGTGCGTGCGTGAGTTCCTCGTGTTCTTCGTGTTCATCGTGTTCTTCGCGCTCTCCCTCTCTTCCCTCTTTGAATTTCGGGTCAACCGCAAGATCGGGCCACAAACGGGGTCTTAGACCTCATCATATGGTATCAGCAGCCTTTGGTTTCCGCGGATTTGACCCTCCACCCACCCAATTTCGTCCCTAAAAATTTTCCAAAACATTCCCCAAAAATAGCCCTAATTTCCCTTGTGACGGATCTGTGATTTGGTTGCGTTTTGAGTGGTTTTGGTCCTTGGATTTGGTGTTGATGTGCTTGATCTACTATTTCCCCAACTTTTAGCCTCCAATTCCATCGTTTCCCGTCGATTTGCTCTTTTGGTTTTGGTTTGGGGAAGAACAGGAGAGAGAAACGCAAAACCCGGTTGAGAACCCGGTCAACCGGCCCCCAGACCGGACCGCCCGGCGCAGAACCCGGCCGACCGGTCGCCAACCGGACCAGCCGGTCCACAACCCGGTCCAACCGGATCCCAGACCGGGCGCAGCTCCGCGCCCCTCCGACCTCGTCTTCGGCTACCACCACCACCACCACCACCACCATCATCGCAGGTATAACTTGCAGTTTTCCCTTGTAGCCCTCTTCCTTTTGCGATCTATCCTATCGAGCATTGCTTATCTAGTGTTGCGAGACATTGCACGTGACCCCGATTGTGAGGTGTGTGTGTAGTGTGGAGTAAAGCTTATAAGCAAACACTCGTGTGGCAAGATAGCAAAAGCGAGCTAACGCTAACATAGTGCGAGAAAAAGCCGCAAAAACACAAAAAGAGTGCAAAGCGCACCATACATCCATACAAAAGAGTACAAGTGCCACCATAGATACAACGAGTGCAAGTGTCACCATATACAAAAGAGTTACAAGCTTTTAAGCAAAAAGAGAGAAGAGAAGAGAGGTCACGTGTGAATCTAGTTGTCTCTCCATTTGCAACCAAAGCTTTGCCTCTCCTTGTGTTAGTGTGACACCGAGCATCCGTACATACACTTTTCCGCTCACTTTTGGTTGCACTAACCCCGCTTATCCCGTGTGTGTGTTCCACAACTTTTCCGTGTTTATAGTGATCATCGCTTTGACATTTGAATTTTTGGATTTCACCCACTCTTGACAATACAATTGATTTCGGATTTCGTCTTTTGGCTTTCCACCACACTCACCTAACAACATATTTGCTAGCTTTTGCGTGTGCTTTTGTGTGAGTGCCCGATACAATTGTTCTAACTCTCGGTTTGTTGGATCACCCCAATCTTGTCATACCACGGTAAGGTTGCGAGGTAGTGTTCTTCCACTAACATACACCATATAGATACCATCGTGCTAACATGGATAGCGAAGATGAAGATACGGAGGAGTACACGGAGAACTTCGAGGAGGACTCCTCTTCAAGCACCACGGATGTGGAGGAACATGTGGAGCTCTACTCCGACTATAGCTCCCCAAGCATCACCGACATCTCCGACATCGAGGAGCTCGACAACGACCATGGCTCCCCAAGCATCATCGACATGGACGACATGGTGGAGCACCACCTTGAGGACGACTTCGACGAGCTCTACATCGACAATGGCTCATCAAGCATGGACGACATGGTGGAGCAACGCCCCGCCTACGACATCGACACCATGGCGGAGCCTCACCTAGTCACCTTGATGAGGTCTAAGACCCCGTGTGTGGCCCGATCTTGCGGATTGACGTCGAAACCAAAGGGGAAGATGGGAAAACGCGAGGAACACGAAGAACACGGCGATGAACACGAGGAACTCCGAGACTCACGCACGCACACCAACCCGATACACCCTATGCTTACCTCCGTGGCTCGATGGACCACGCCAATAGAATCTCCGTGGAAGAGACACGCGGTAGAATTCCCCGGAGAGAGATTGGGATTGGAGAGGAAGAGCTTGGGGAAGGAGAGAGAGTAACAAGTACTAGAATCTCCTTCAACAAGATCTAAGTCAACAACCAAGGTGCCTTGATTACGGAGGGATGATACCCAAGGGAGACTAAGCTCAAAGTTAGGGTTTGAGTTCAAAACAAGTCTAAAGAGCTAATGAGGGGTTCCAGCTACTTATATAGGCACACACAGCCAGCAAGGGCGAACAGTACGCAAAAGGATAAGTTAAGGCAGTTTGGTGGGGCACTCTCGTCGGAGTCCGGTTTGGGATCCGGTCGGACCGGGCCTGGGACCGGGCTGTCCGGTCATGGGTCCGGTCCGGCCGGGCCTGTGACCGGCGGGCCGGTCATGGGTCCGGTCGACCGGTCGGAAGCCGGATTCTGCGAGGTTTCCGGTCGTCGTCCGGTACGAGGGGGCTGGCCCGGTTTCCGACCGGTCGACCGGGCCTGTGACCGGGGAGCCCGGTTGTAGGTCCGGTCCGACCGGGTCCTGGACCGGCCAGCGTCCGTCTCTTCCTTGGAGCACTTCGAGCGACGTCGGCTTCGGCTCCATGATCATCTTCATGTCCAGCTGCTTCTCTCCCTCCCTTGGTCTTGGCGCCTCCTCCTTCCCGAGGTCTTGATGCGGCTTGTACCTAATGACACATAGCACGTCGGCATGAGGTAGCAATCCATCCAAAGGGGTACCAAGATCAAGGGTAGTGAGGAGCGAGTTCACCTCATCATGTAGAGCCTTGGCTCGGGCTCGTGTCATTGGTCCACTTGGGGGACTAGTTGGTCTTGATGGAGTGTCGTCGGTGAGCGGGGCTACATCATCTCCCCCCTTGGGAAAGAGTCGTCCTCGACTCGTGGCCTTCCTCATCTCCATGATAGGGTGACAAGTCGGAGACATTGAACGTGTTGCTCACCAAGTACTTGGAGGTGGGGATGTCGATGACGTAAGCGTTGTTGTTGATGCGTTTGAGGACCTTGAAGGGACCATCTCCTCTTGGCTTGAGCTTCGAATTGCGGTCATGAGGGAATCTTTCCTTCCGGAGGTGGATCCAAACGAGGTCGCCTTCCTCAAAGATGCGTTCCTTCTTCTTGGCGTTGAGTCTTGTAGCTTGACGAAGCACATGTTCTTGGATTGTTGCTCTTGTCTCTTCATGAAGTTTCTTGACGGCGGCGGTGCGCTTGTCGAAGTCCATGTTGATCCGCTCATGAAGTGGGAGCGGGAGCATGTCGAGTGCCGTGAGCGGCTCAAACCCGTAGACGACCATGAAGGGACTCCTTGATGTAGTCGAGTGCTTGGCGCGGTTGTAGGCGAACTCCGCGTGTGGAATGCATTCCTCCCATGACTTCAAGTTTTTCTTCACGAGGATGCGTAGAAGGGTGGAGAGGCTTCGATTGACCACTTCCGTTTGGCCGTCCGTTTGCGGGTGCGAGGATGATGAGAATAGAAGCTTCACTCCAAACTTGGCCATGAGCGACTTCCAAAGATAACTCATGAACTTGACGTCTCGATCCGACACAATGCTTCGTGGTACTCCATGTAGGCGAACAATTTCCCTGAAAAACAACGAAGCAATGTGTGAAGCATCATCGCTCTTATGGCAAGGTATGAAATGAGCCATCTTAGAGAATCTATCCACTACCACAAAGATAGAATCATGTCCATGCTTAGTGCGAGGCAATCCTAGAACAAAATCCATGCTAATGTCCGTCCATGGTGCATGAGGTATAGGTAAAGGCGTGTAAAGACCATAGGGATTGGAAGTAGACTTAGCTTGAAGGCATGTCGTGCAACGGTTGCAAAGGCGCTCGACGTCCCTCTTCATCTTCGGCCAATAATAGTGAGTGGCTAACATCGCAAGTGTCTTATCTCGACCAAAATGTCCCATAAGGCCACCACCATGTGACTCTTGCAAGAGTAACTTTCGAAGAGAAGAATCGGGAATGCAAATTTTGTTGGCTTTGAACAAGTAGCCTTTGTGCAAATAGAAGTCATCAAATCCTCGGTCAACGGAACACTTCTCAAATATCGGAGCAAAGAAAGAATCGGAAGTATAGAGTTCTTTGATCTCTTCGAGTCCCAAAACGTGAAAATCCAAGCGAGTCAACAAAAGGGTGTTTTTGCGGGAAAGAGCATCCGCCACTACATTGTCCTTGCCCTTCTTGTATTTGATGACATACGGGAAGGACTCAATGAACTCCACCCATTTTGCATGACGTTTATTCAAATTGTGTTGGCTTTTCAAGTACTTCAAAGCGCCATCTAACTTCTCACTATAGTATGCCACGGGTTTGCCCTCTTGCATAAGAACACCACCAATACCAAGCCCACTTGCATCACACTCAATCTCAAAAGTTTTGGAAAAATTTGGAAGAACAAGAAGGGGAGCTTCGGTAAGGCGTTTCTTCAACTCATCAAAAGCATTTTGTTGGGCTTTGCCCCAAACAAACGGAACATTCTTTTTGGTAAGCTCATTCAAAGGGCAAGCAATGGTGCTAAAATCTTTCACAAAGCGGCGATAAAACCCGGCAAGGCCATGAAAACTTCGGACTTGGCCAACATTTGTAGGAGTAGGCCAATTATGGATGGCCTCTACCTTGGAAGAATCAACTTCAATTCCATTAGCGGAAACCACAAAGCCAAGGAAAACCAATTTGTTTTGAGCAAAGGTGCATTTGGGGAGGTTAGCATAAAGCTTTTCATGACGCAAGATGCACAAGACTTCTCTCACATGTTGTACATGGTCCTCGAGACATTTGCTATAAATAAGAATACCATCGAAATAGACAACCACACTCTTGCCAATGAGAGGACGCAAGATGTGATTCATGAGGCGCATGAAAGTTGATGGAGCATTGGATAGCCCAAATGGCATAACAAGCCACTCATATAGACCAAGTTTGGTCTTGAATGCCGTTTTCCATTCATCACCAATAGCCATGCGGATTTGGTGGTAGCCACTACGCAAATCAATTTTAGAGAAAATCGTGGCACCACTAAGTTCATCAAGCATGTCATCTAAACGCGGTATGGGATGGCGGTAACGGACGGTAATGGCATTGATGGGGCGACAATCCATACACATCCGTTGCGTCTCATCCGGTTTAGGCACAAGAATCACGGGAACCGCACAAGGGGAAAGGCTTTCTCGAACGTACCCTTTAGCGAGGAGGTCTTGAATTTGGCGTTGGATCTCCTTTGTCTCTTCGGGGTTGGTGCGGTAGGCGGCACGGTTTGGAAGCGGAGCGCCGGGTATGAGGTCGATGCGGTGCTCGATGCCCCGAAGCGGTGGTAGTCCATGAGGGAGCTCGTCGGGGAAGACATCTTGGAACTCCTTCAAAATAGACAACAAAGACGAAGGAATTGTGGTTAAGTCGTTAGTCTCCGAGGACGGTCCCTTGCAAATGAGGACGTAGTGCAATATGGTGGATGGGTTTGCTTGCACTTCTTTCCACTCGCTTTTGGTGGCTAGGAGGACACTCTTTCGCTCACTCATATATGGCTTGTGGCGCTCACTCTCCATTTGGTGGGTCGCTCCCTCACCTCTCGACTCACTATGGTGGATGTGGTGTTGTGCCCTCGCTAGAGCCTTCGCATTGTCGGCGATGATTTGACTAGGAGTCATGGGGCGCAACTCGAACTTCTTGTCGTTGACCTTGAAGGTGTATGTGTTGGAGAGTCCATCATGTATCGCCTTCTTGTCATATTGTCAAGGGCGGCCAAGCAACATGTGGCACACCGTCATGGGTACCACGTCACACTCAATAGTATCCTCATAAGGTCCAATCTTGAAATTGATGGTGACGGTATGTTGTATCTTGACGTTGCCCTTGTCACTCAACCATTGGATATGGTAAGGGTGAGGATGCTTGCGGAGGTTGAGGTGGAGCTTCTCACACAACTCGGTGCTTGCAAGGTTATGGCAACTTCCACCGTCTATGATGACCTTGATCGACTTGCCACCAATGCCGGCACGGGTTTGGAAGATGTTGCACCGTTGTTCTTCCACATCATGAGGTTGCGTAGTTAGCACCCTTAGCACCCTTGAGTGCCCATGACTTGGGTCATGCTCACATAGGAGAGGATCTTCTCCACGTTCTTGCTCATAAGCTTCTTCACTTTCCACGGCGGCTTGCACAAGGGCTTCATATTCATCCTCATCAAGCGTCTCGATATCACCATTCTCCATAGTGATCATGACCTTGGTGTTCTTGCACTCAAACGACTTGTGACCTTGGGTGCCACACTTGAAGCAAGTGACACTAGAGGGTCCCGTGGATGCCTTAGAGGAGGCGGTGGAGGAGATCGTTTGCTTCATTCGACTTTGGATAGTCGGCTTCTTGGAAGTTGTTGAGGACACGTCGGCCTTGGCACTTGTAGCATGAGGAGTTGATGTAGTAGAAGGAGTCGATGTAGCGAGCTTGGAGGTGAAGTAGGTCTTGGCCTTGGAGTACTTGATGTCCTCAATCACTTGGCGCTCGGCCTTCGTTGCTTGATGGACCAATTCAACCATGTTGGAGTAAGGTTGGAACTCCACAATTCGCTTGATGGGATAGTTGAGGCCATTGAAGAAGCGAGCAATGGTTTGGTCATCGGACTCTTGGATGTTTGCTCTCATCATAGTGAGCTCCATCTCCTTGTAGAACTCCTCGACGGTCTTGGTACCTTGCTTCAACTTTTGGAGCTTGTTGAAGAGGTCGGTCATGTAGTGCGTGGGCACAAAGCGAGCATGCATTTCTTTCTTCATTTCTTCCCAAGTTGCAATTGGAGGTTCACCCTTCTCTTCTCGGAGAGTGAGGACTTGCTCCCACCAAGTGTTTGCGTAGTTCTCGAATTCAAGGGATGCCATAGCCACCTTCTTGGCACTGGAGTAGTTGTGGATGCGGAATATCTTGTCCACCTTGAGTGCCCATGAGAGGTAGGCCTCGGCATCTTCTTCTCCCTTGAACTTTGGCATGGTGAACTTGAGTCTTCCAAACATGTTCTCTTCATCCTCCAAGTTTCTTCGACGAGGAGGGGCACCTTCATCTCTTGCGGCTTGAGGAGGAATAGGAGGTCTTCGACGGCCAACCATAGCATTGGGTTGGTGTTGGAGGGGCACACTTGCTTCACTTGGTTCACGGTGAGGATGTGGTTGAAGATCTTGACGAGGTTGTTGAAGATCTTGACGAGGTGGTTGGCGACGCCCAAAGATGGCCCTCTCATCTTGCTCATGTGGTGGTTCTCCTCTTCCACGTTGGTCATGGCGAGGATGATTGCGAAGATCACGCCTCGGTTGGTCTTGATGTTCATGGCCTTGAGCATCACCATGTGGCTCCATGTTGTGGGAGACGTTGTCATGTGGGTGGCCGTCACGCCCATGGTGGGCATGGCCATCCGGTTGAGGACGATCTTGTGGAGGACGTTCATGTGGACGAGCATGGCGATGTATTTCTCCTCGCCTAGAGTTGGAGCGAGAGTCTTCATGACGAGCATGTGAGCGATGCGGTCGATGATGGTCTTCATGCCTTGAGGAGGAGCTTGAGGACGAACGGTGACCGTGAGAGTAGTAATCTTGTGATGAGCTTGAGGATGATGAAGTAGAGCGGTGTCGGCGATGACGACCCAAGTTGGTGATGGCGCGCTCGAGGCTATCCATGCGCCTCTCCATGTTTGCATCATTGGCCGCCATTTGACCATTCAAGTTGTCCGTAGCTTCTCGAAGGAGCGCCAAGTCTTGGTTCACAACGGAGAAGTTGTGTGCCACTTCATCGTATTGCTCATCGATGCGCGTCTCGAAGAGGGTGAGTTGCTCCTTGAACTCTTGGCGTTGCGTCCATAGGTTGTGTTGAGTAGCCAACCTCTCGGTGTTGCGGAGGATTTCTCCCTCCCTTGCTTCATCTCCGCTCCTATCCATGATACAAAGACAAGCACTAGGTTGTATATGTTAGTGGAAGGAGACTACCTCGCACTCTTACCAAGGTAAGATAGTATTGAGGCAATCCACCAAGCCGAAAGCAAGATCAAGTGTATCGGGAACACACGCAAAACCACACGCAAAAGCTAGCAAATATGGTGTTAGGCGAGTGTTGTGGAAAGCCAAAAGACAAATCCAAGATCGAGTATGTTGTTAAGAGTGGTGGAAATCCGAAAATCCAAGTGTTGTTGTGAAGACCACTATAAACACGGAAAAAGGATGTGGAACACACACACGAGATAAATGGGGTTAGTGCAACCAAAAGTGAGCGGAAAATTGTATGTGCGGATGCTCGGTGTCACACTAACACAAGGAGAGTCAAAGCTTTGGTTGCAAAGGAAGAGACAACTAGATTCGCACGCGACCTCTCTTCTCTTTTCTCTCTTTGCTTAAAAGCTTTTTCTCTTTTGTATATGGTGGCACTTGCACTCGTTGTATCTTTGGTGGCACGTGGACACTTTGTATGTATGGGCGTATGGATGTATGGATGTATGGATGTATCGATGTATGGTGCTACTCGCACTCTTTTTGTGTTTTGGGGCTTTTTGACGCACTATGTTAGCGTTAGCCTCGCTTTTGCTATCTTGCCACACGAGTGTTTGCTTGGGTGCCTTACTCAACGCTACACACACACCTCACAATGCGGGGCCACGTGCAATGTCTCGCAACACTAGACAAGCAATGCTCAATGGGATAGATCGCAAAAGGAAGAGGGGTTACAAGGTGACAGCTGCAAGTTATACCTGCGATGGTGGTGGTGGTGGTGGTGGTGGTGGTGGAGATCGCCGGATGTCGAGGTCGAAGGGGCGTTGCGTCGCCCGGTCGGAGGCCCGGTCGGAACGGGTTCTGGACCGGCTGGCCCGGTTTGCCACCCGGTTGACCGGGTGCTGGGCCGGCTCGGCCGGTCGTGGGCCCGGTTGACCGGCTGCTCAACCGGATTTCGCGGGATGAGCTTTCTCTCTCCTGTTCTTCACGAAAACCAAGCCAAATCGACCAAATCGAAGGGAAACGATGGAATTGGAGGCTCAAAGTTGGGGAAATAGTAGATCAAGCACAACAACTCCAAATCCATGGACCAAAACCACTCAAAACGCAACCAAATCACAGATCGGTCAAGAGGCAATTTGGGGCTATTTTTGGGGATTTTTTTGGAAAATTTTCTAGGGACGAAATCGGGTGGGTGGAGGGTCAAATCCGCGGAAACCAAAGGCTGCTGATACCATATGATGAGGTCTAAGACCCCGTGTGTGGCCCGATCTTGCGGATTGACGTCGAAACCAAAGGGGAAGATGGGAAAACGCGAGGAACACGGAGAACACGGCAATGAACACGAGGAACTCCGAGACTCACGCACGCACACCAACCCGATACACCCGATGCTTACCTCCGTGGCTCGATGGACCACGCCAATAGAATCTCCGTGGAAGAGACACGCAGTAGAATTCCCCGGAGAGAGATTGGGATTGGAGAGGAAGAGCTTGGGGAAGGAGAGAGAGTAACAAGTACTAGAATCTCCTTCAACAAGATCTAAGTCAACAACCAAGGTGCCTTGATTACAGAGGGATGATACCCAAGGGAGACTAAGCTCAAAGTTAGGGTTTGAGTTCAAAACAAGTCTAAAGAGCTAATGAGGGGTTCCAGCTACTTATATAGGCACACACAGCCGAGCAAGGGCGAACGAGTACGCAAAAGGATAAGTTAAGGCGAGTTTGGTGGGGCACTCTCGTCGAGGTCCGGTTTGGGATCCGGTCGGACCGGGCCTCGGGACCGGGCTGTCCGGTCATGGGTCCGGTCTCGACCGGGCTCGTGGCCGGCGGGCCGGTCATGGGTCCGGTCGACCGGTCGGAAGCCGGATTCCTGCGAGGTTTCCGGTCGTCGTCCGGTACGAGGGGGCTGGCCCGGTTTCCGACCGGTCGGCCGGGCTCGTGACCGGGAGCCCGGTTGTAGGTCCGGTCCGACCGGGTCCCGGACCGGCCAGCGTCCGTCTCTTCCTTGGAGCACTTCGAGCGACGTCGGCTTCGGCTCCATGATCATCTTCATGTCCAGTCGCTTCTCTCCCTCCCTTGGTCTTGGCGCCTCCTCCTCCCCGAGGTCTTGATGCGGCTTGTACCTAATGACACATAGCACGTCGGCATGAGGTAGCAATCCATCCAAAGGGGTACCAAGATCAAGGGTAGTGAGGAGCGAGTTCACCTCATCATGTAGAGCCTTGGCTCGGGCTCGTGTCATTGGTCCACTTGGGGGACTAGTTGGTCTTGATGGAGTGTCGTCGGTGAGCGGGGCTACATCACACCTACTTGGCCAATGGAGCTACATATGACGATAGAGGACGTCCACGAGGGCACCATCATATGGATCATCAAGAGCATCCCCAACATGATCGTCATCGACACTCTTCTCCAAGCTCCACAAGGCGCTGCAAGCAACATGCCAAGTCGCATGAGCCATCATCTCAGCATGGCAAGGACCGTCATCGACTCACACAATCTCATGATAGTCGTCGACCACTACCACCTCATGGTATACATCGACATACGTCACCACATGAGCTTCACCACCACAAGCCACTTCATGATCGCCATCGACCAACATCCCCCAACGATCTTCGACGACACTCATCAAGACATGGTGATGAAGCACGACTACGAGAGCCTCGACATGAAGGCAACAAACACCATCTTACGGTGTCTACCACTCCAAGGATGGAGAGGGCACATCAAGAGGGCCTTCCTCATAAGGCGACTTCTCCCTCTTGTGCCACCACCACAATGGCCTCTAGCTCGCCACATGCCTATGGACTCCGATGCTACAAGTGCAAGCAACAAGGCCACCCTCCACGGGAATGTCCCAATCTCCTATGTGAGGTGTCCACGGCCAAGGGTCACGTGGCATGGCAATGCACAACGCCAAGCGCCAAGACGCTCTACTTCGACAAGCTACAAGCCCAAGCCACCAAGAAGCCTTTAGCGCCCACACATCAAGATGAAGATCAACAAGGTCAACTCAAGGATGATGTGGATCCGAGCCTAGCTCTCCATGACACTACGGCGCCCACGATGGAGGATGACTTAGGAGGCGATGGAGTTGAGCATGGTGAGCATGGGATTATCCCTTCACCTATGGAGGCGCATGGAGTTGAGATGGTTGAGCATGGGAACTTCCCTTCAACCAAGGAGGCGCATGGAGATGAGAAAGTTGAGCCTACTCCTATATGCTTGATCGATGCGTTGGTACCAGTCCCATGTGAGCATGAGAGCCACCTAGCCCACTTGAGTGAGAGTGATAGTGAGTTGAGTGACTCCCACCCCATATGTGAGTTTGAGTGCTTCCATTTGGAGGACATGAGTGATACACAAAGTGAGTTGAGAGAGGTAGATGATAGGTCCATGGAGGACATCTCTTTTGCTAACACATTAACCTCTCCCTCGTTTGTGTCTTCTTATGTTGCACTAGGTTCCCCGGAGGACGAGTTCCCGATCATGGAGAAGATGTACATGGTGCATGAAGATGATGATATCCCACCATGCTTGCTTCAAGACGGACATGTCGACCACATGGATCCTCCTACTTCCACAACACCTACCTCAAATGAGTCGGCCTCCAAAGGTAACAACATAGGTGTTGATGATGCCATGATCCCACTAGTGGACATGATAAATTTTGAGTGCATGCATGATCTCGATGATCCATTTGCTACTTCACATGCTACTTTCACTTTCCCATGTGATGCTTTGCTTGATAACATTGTTGAGTGCTTGTGATACCATGACCATGCCATGCTACGAGAGTTTCACTTTTTCCCCGCTTGCTTGCCATAATGATCATGCTTGTGTTGTGACACCCTTGATGAACACTAGCTCTTTCCATAGGGTTGTCGACAACAATGATAACATATTCCGCATGCTTTGCCCCAAATGTTTACACCATTCCATGATCCTTGCATCCAAGATTGTGAACAATTGCTCTTTCTTATGCTTGGTATGCAAGAATGCTTATTTCATTGTCCACGAGATGGCCCCCATAGCCTTCTCACTTGTTGATGATCATGAGTTACCACATGCCATGAATGCACCTTCTTGCCATATGCACCATCGCCATGCATTTCATACTATCTTGATTGACACTAATGGTGATGTGCACAAGACATGGAACATCATGATGGATGATGTGTTCCTCTACCATGCACACACGCTTTTTGTTTTCTCTTTTGTGTGTATAGGTACCCGAATGACTACTTCCACCGCTACGGAGCATGAGCTCACGAAACGCGCAATTGAGAGCTACCCCAACAAGGACCTAACCCGCGGGAATCACACCAAAGGGTATGTTCCCACAAGCCTTCGCCCTCGTGTGTTTCCGACTTGCCTTGTCGAGTTTCCGGTTTGGTCCAATTCCTCGTCACCTCTTTTGCTTCTTATGCAACATATCTTGACACATCTTGTTGGCACAATGGTTGTTGTATGCCGTGATGATATCATCATACACTCCGAGATTCTCAAGGACCATGTCATACATGTGAGAGACACCTTATGCATCTTGTGCCACATGTCACACAAAAAGTTGCTCTTCTTTGGATTTCTCATTTCATCTTTGGCAATTGCAATGGATCCTTTCACACTTGAGGACACTCATACTCGGCTCAAGCCAACCATACTCTCCCAAGTTCGAAGTCTCCATCGCTTTGCCATTGCACATAACAATTTTGCCCCAAATTTTGCCGCCGACACTTGCCTTTTGTTTGTTCCACTTGTTTGGGACAATGCTACACCACGCATTTTTGACACCTTACAACTCTTACATGCACAAATTTTTGCCCTACCAAATTTTGGATACATCCACACTCTTTTGGTTCCCATTTTTGCCAAATGCCTCTTGGAGAAACGACTTGATGCTTCGTATTTGCTTAAGAGCCTCTTGTTCGCCGATCACAAAATTGGCATCCACAAGTTTTCCATTTGCAAGTTGTTTTTCCCCAAGTTCTTCTTCGACCGCGCCTTTATCCCTCTACCACAACATGGGAGAACCGTCATGGACTACATCATCGATGAGGAGGAACAAGAGTCGAGGACGACTCTTCCCCAAGGGGGGGAGATGATGCGGGGTGGCCTTTGGACACCTACGCCTCAAGACCAACAAGTGCAGCCCCGACTATCATCGATGCTACACCATGGCCAAGGAGTCCCCCAAGTGGACCAACAACACAAACTCCCGCCATATATGTCAAGGTGAACTCCTTCCTCTCGACACTCGACCTCGTCAATACCTTGGATGGAATGCTACCTCATGTCGGTGTGTTACATGTCATTAGGTACAAGAGTCATCGAGGAACCGGAGAGAAGGAACTCCCATGGTGCAAGGAAGAGAGAAGAAGAACAAGGAAAGAAGAGAAGAAGGAAGAGGAAGAAGAGGCGGGAGGAAGAGGCCTAGCTGGTCCAGAGGCCGGTCAACCGGGCCACAGGCCGGACAGGCCGGTCCCAGGGCCGGTCAGACCGGGCCCCAGACCGGATCCACAACCGGCGTCGTACCGGCGCCAAACCGGGAAACTTTTGCGAACTTCCCGGTTGGCGGCCGGTTGACCGGCCCCTGCACCAGGCTGCCCGGTCTACAGCCCGGTTGAAACCCGGTCTGACCGGATTTCACGGGACAGACTCGACCGGGAACGGACCGAGTCGACCAACCGCGTACCTTTTCGACCCAAGTCGCCTTGTACCCCTATATAAGCACCTAAGTCATCCCCTTTACCTCCTTAGACAAGATTTAGGCTTAGAGATGACTTTGAGCTTTGTCTCCCTAGGGTTTCATCCCCTTTGTATCCAAGGCAACCCTTGATGGATGTATGGATTTGTGAGTGTGAGATTCTAGTGCTACCCACTCTCTCTCCCACTCCTTGATTCATCTACCTCACCGATCTCTCACTCCGGGATTCTACCGCGCGTCTCTCCCGGGTTGATTATATTGGCGTGGTCCATCGAGCCACGAGGGTAAGTATCGATTGTATCGGGTTGGTGTGCGTGCGTGAGTTCCTCGTGTTCTTCGTGTTCATCGTGTTCTTCGCGCTCTCCCTCTCTTCCCTCTTTGAATTTCGGGTCAACCGCAAGATCGGGCCACAAACGGGGTCTTAGACCTCATCACTGCCGGAGAGGGGAATCATCGCCGGAGGACTCTACATCATCATGCCCGCCTCCGGATTGATGCGTGAGTAGTTCATCCTTGGACTATGGGTACATAGCAGTAGCTAGATGGTTGTCTTCTCCTCTTGTGCTATCATGTTTAGATCTTGTGAGCTGCCTATCATGATCAAGATCGTCTATTTGTAATGCTACATGTTGTGTTTGTTGGGATCCGATGAATATGGAATACTATGTCAAGTTGATTATTGATCTATCATATATGTGTTGTTTATGATCTTGCATGCTCTCCGTTGCTAGTAGAGGCTCGGCCAAGTTGATACTTGTAACTCCAAGATGGGGTATTTATGCTCGATAGTGGGTTCATGCCTCCATTGAATGCGGGACGAGTGACGAGAAAGTTCTAAGGTTATGGATGTCTTGTTGCCACTAGGGATAAAAAAATCAATGCTTTGTCTAAGGATATTTGTGTTGATTACATTACGCACCATACTTAATGCAATTGTCTCGTTGTTTGCAAATTAATACTCGGAAGGGGTGCGGATGCTAACCCGAAGGTGGACTTTTAGGCATAGATGCATGCTCGGATAGCGGTCTATGTTCTTTGTCGTAATGCCCTAAGTAAATCTCATATTAGTCATCATGATATGTATGTGCATTGTTATGCCCTCTCTATTTGTCAATTGCCCAAGCTGTAATTTGTTCACCCAACATGCTATTTATCTTATTGGAGAGACACCACTAGTGAACTGTGGACCCCAGTCCATTCTTCTACATCTGAAATACAATCTATTGCAATCATTGTTCTATGTTGTTCTTCGCAAACAAACATCATTCTCCACACCATATATTTAATCCTTTGTTTACAGCAAGCCGGTGAGATTGACAACCTCACTGTTAAGTTGGGGCAAAGTTATTTGATTGTGTTGTGCAGGTTCCACGTTGGCGCCGGAATCCCTGGTGTTGCTCCGCACTACACTCCTTCACCAACAACCTTCACGTGGCCTTCATCTCCTACTGGTTCGATAACCTTGGTTTCTTACTGAGGGAAACTTGCTTGTTGTACGCATCACACCTTCCTCTTGGGGTTCCCAACGGACGTGTGCTTCAAGCGTTATCATCGAGCTCAGGGTGTGGGTCCTCCATGTTGTCCATGCTTGGCGAGCCATGGTCGGTGTAGAAATGCTCGATGTCGGTCATGTCGCCAACTCTTGCGGAGCCATTGTCGGTATCGAGCTCCACATGGTCCTCCATATCCACGGTGCTTGCGGAGCTATCACCCTCATAGTAATCCATGTCGTCCTCCGTAGGCTCATCCTCACTATACATGTTAGTCTCTAGGATTGGTGTATATATGGTGGAAGGAGAACTACCAAAAGGTCAAAACTAGCAACAAAATCGAGAAAATGGTTCAAGTTAGAGAATAACCGATATGTACTCACACACACACTCAAAGCACACGCAAAAGGCTAAGAACTCTATATGGTGGTAGGTGAGGAAGTGGATAGCAAACGAAAAGAACCAAAGAAAATGTCTATTGTCAAATGTGGGTAAGATCCAAAGTCAAATGTCAAAAGCGATGATCTATTTCAAGGAAACACGGAAACACACACAAGGAAGAACAATGGGGTTAGCGCGACCAAGGAAGTGAGCAAGTAACAAAATGGTCCTAACGTAGACTATTAGCTCGGTGTCGCGCCAACACAAGAGAGACCGTAGCTTTGTTGCATATGAGAGAAGCAACTAGATTTTCACAAATGCCACTCTTCTCTTTTCTCTCTTAGTGTGTACAAGCTTTGCACTCCTTTGTATCGGTGGACACACACTCTTTTTCTATTTCTATTTCTTTTTCTTTTTTTTCACTTTTTTTCTATGCTTAGAAGCTTTCTTTTTCTCTATGTATATGTCACACTTTTCTTCTTTTGTGTATCTTTCTCACCGAGCTTGCTTCGGAGCTTTGCTCAACACAACGCACACACACACCCTCTCACGGTCGTGACACTTGTGCAATGCTTCGCAACACTCGGAAAGCCACTCTCAATGGGATAGGTACACAAAGAAAGAAACGGGGCTACACGGGGTGGGGCAAGTTATACCTGTTGATATTAGGCGGTGTCAAGCACATAAACTTGCGATGATCGAGGTGGTGTCGATGATGGTGTCGAAGTTGTGCCGGAATCCGGGGTGCCAAAGGTGTCGTCGCGGTGTTGATGTAGGCGCGGAAGCGGATTACACAACCAATGCACTCCACAAGGAAATCTGAACACAAAAGTCAATGCCCGAAAAGTTGGGTCAAAACGAGCGATCGAAGTGGTCAAAATTTGAGGTCAAACGGCTCCGGAAAGTTGTCAAAAGTTGGGTCAAAGTTGGGTGTCAAAAGTTGCTGAAATTTGGGTCAAAAAGTGGTCCGGGTGTAAGTTCCGGTCAAGTTCCGGCCAAGTTCCGGAAATAAACAGCGTGTACCCAGGGGTTACTGCGAGCCAAACTGCTGTTTCCGGAAGTTGGGCGGAAGTTCCGCTGGACCGGATGTTCCGGTGGTTATGGCCAGAAGTTCCAGAGGCTGGGACCGGAAGTTCCGGTGGTTGGGACTGTAAGTTCCGGAAATACCAAAATTTCAGGATCTGGATCTAAATCTGGGCGAAGAACAGCACGAACTCGGGCGGAAAAATGAGGCGAAAATCGTCGGATTCGAGGGGTAAACGGTGGAATTTGACGGTGAAAATTGGAGGGATGATAGATCAACACCAATAACACAAGATCTGTGGACCAAAACCACAAACAACGCAACAAATCCATAGATCCAAATTCGAGCTATTTTTTGGGGAGAAATTTTTGGGGAAATTTTTGGGCGAAATTGGTGGAATCGGAGGGTCAAATCCGTGGCAACCTTTGCTCTGATACCATATGATGCGGGCTGAGCCCGTGTGGGTTGCCCGATCTCACGAATTGAATCGGGTGAGTGTGATTGCGGAGGGGATTCGCGGGGAAGTGGATGAACGCGAAGAACACGATACAAACATACGCACACACACAATCGGTTATCCTCGTTGGCCCGAACCACCAACTCGATAGAGGTTGCGAGAAATGACCTTCCGGTAGAAGTCCCGCAAAGAGATCGGCGAATCGAACCCGAGAGATTGATACGTCTCAAACGTATCTATAATTTCTTATGTTCCATGCTAGTTTTATGACAATACTCATATGTTTTATATACACTTTATATCATTTTGATGCATTTTCCGGTACTAACCTATTAACAAGATGCCGAAGCGCCGGTTCTGTTTTCTCGCTGTTTTTGGTTTCAGAAATCCTACACGGGAAATATTCTCGGAATTGGACGAAACAAAAGCCGAACCTTCTATTTTACCGAGACGGACCCAGAACATCGAAGGAGAGTCGGAGGCGTCCAGCAGGGGGCCCACACCACAGGGCGGCGCGGCCAGGCCCCCTGGCGTGCCAGCCTATGGGGGGGCCACCCCCTGGCTCCTCCGAGGCCGCCCTTCCGCCTATATATGCTCCCAGATGCGAAAACCCTAACACAATCGACGATATTCCACGAAGAGTTCCGTAGCCGCCACCATCTCGAAGACAAGTTTCGGGGGACAGAATCTCTGTTCCGGCACGCCGCCGGGACGGGGAATTGCCCCCGGAGTCATCTCCATCGACACCACCGCCATCTTCATCGCCGTTCCTGACTCCCATGATGAGGAGGGAGTAGTTCTCCCCCGAGGCCGAGGGCTCTACCGGTAGCTATGTGGTTCATCTCTCTCTCCCATGGTGTGATCTTTATGTGATCATGAGCTTTGTAATCTAGTTGAATATGTAGATGTTACTCTTGTCTATTATGCACTCTAGAGGTTACTTTAATATGAACTCCGGATTCACTCTCCACGGTGTGATGGTGACGAGTGTGCGCATCGTGTGTGATTCCTTTATGAAGTTGTGGAGCTTGTTTACTCCGGCTTGAGGGTGCTCTTGTAGCCCTACACAATGAATGGTGTTTGTTATCCAACAAGAGAGTGTTTAAGAGTAGCATTTATTTATTCAGTTATGTGATCATTGTTGAGAGTGTCCACTAGTGAAAGTATGATCCCTAGGCCTTGTTTCTAAGCATTGAAACACCGTTTCCAACAAGTTCTGTTACATGTTTGCTTGCTGCCATTTTTATTTCAGATTGCAATTACTACTTACAATCATCCATATTACTTGTATTTCACTATCTCTTTGCCGAACTAGTACACCTATACTTCTGACAAGTGTATTAGGTGTGCTGGGGACACAAGAGACTTCTTGTATCTTAATTGCAGGGTTGCTTGAGAGGGATATCTTTGACCTCTACCTCCCTGAGTTCGATAAACCTTGGGTGATTCACTTAAGGGAAACTTGATGCTGCTCTACAAACCTCTGCTCTTGGAGGCCCAACACTGTCTACTGGAATAGAAGCGTGCGTAGACATCAAGCTATTTTCTGGCGCCGTTGCTGGGGAGGTAAGGTAAAAGGTATTCACATCCTCCGACTACTAAGCTATTTCCTAGCACTTCGTTGCGGTGTGTGAGTGCTCGAAGTCTGTTTCCTTTAGATCCTGCAATTGCATCTTTTTGTTTCTTGTTTTTATTTTTCGCTAGTTAGGCATAATGGAAAACAACAAAAAATTTAGTGAGCTTTTTAATCTCTTTCCTGAGCTAAGACATGAATGGTTTGATGAGAAAATTAAAAATCCTATGGAACCTTATCTCGCATGATAGTAGCAATGTTATTAGTATGAATGCAATTACGGCTAATGCTTTGGAAAAGTCTAAGCTTGGGGAAGCTAGTTCTTATGATCTTTTTAGCTTCCCATCTTTAGGGAGAAAATTTGCTCGATAATACTTTATCTCCCATATGCGATAACTCTAATGATGCTTGTGATATTTTAAATCCACCTGCTGAAAGTATTCCTTTCAAGATACCTATGAAAATTGTTGAACTTGCTATGAACAATTGCTATTTTGGAGATGGGACTGTCCATCCTAGTGATCATTTACTCTTTATACATGAATTATGCGAGTTGTTCGAGAATGCAGGTATTTCAAAGGACCAAGTTAAGAGGAAGCTATTCTCTATATCTCTGAAGGGCAGAGTCGCAGAATGGTATAAGATGCTGAAGAATGGTCGATCTATTGGTTGGGAGGAAATTGTACCTCTCTTTTATTCTAAATTTTATCCTCCTCATGAAGTGCATGTTGATAGGAATTACATTTATAACTTTTATCCTCATGATGGAGAGAGTATTTCCCAAGCATGGGGGAGATTGAAGTCACTAATGCTCAAATGTCCCATTCTTGAGCTCCCCCGTAATGTTATTATTAATAATTTTTATGCAAGGCTTTCAGGACATCACAAGGACTATCTAGATGCCTGTTTGGAGGGATCTTTCACAAGCAAGGAGGTTGAAGCTAGATGGGACCTTCTTGATCGGATTCGAGGAGAACACCGAAGATTGGGAGAACGACAAAGGTAAAGAACCAGGTATAAACTATGAATATGAATGCATTAAGTCTTTCACTGAAACTGCTGATTTTCAAGAGCTTAGTGCTAAATATGGTCTTGATCCTCAAATTATGGTCGATTGCTATAGAGCCTTTGCTTCTCATATTTGTGTTCCTAAAGAAAACTAGTAAATGTGCACGTGCCACGCACGTTTAATATTATAAGAAAATCGATGACATCAAAATAATAATAAAATAGTCACACCGATATAATAATATGCCCTACACTTATTAAGGTAATCTGTAACTTCAAAGGAAAAATATCTAGATTAATTATAAGAAAATAAAACCACAAACGATTAACACAGTTCCACATGCAAATGCAAACCCCTCATGAAGCGAGCACACCCTATTCCATGATCCGTGTGTACTACTTCTGTCATCAAATAAGTGTTGCATACCATGCCATGAGTGTTCGGGGAGGTTGACCGCTAGGACGAAGCGAGCATAGGAGCCCCCAAGCTTGGGCTGATAAAATTGCAATTTTGTCTAAAGTATAATAACAACATTTTATTTTCACACTTGCACTGTCGATGAACCTACAACTAAATCATAAGGTGCTTAACCACACCCAAGACTCGTTTAAGTGAATACCCCGATCAGTATAGTCCTTAGGGAAATAGAAGTAACAAAGAACTATTGGCATAGCTCGACATGCAGATCCTCACTCGAAGGTGTAGGTTCTCCAAAGTTTAGCATGCATATGTTCAGAGGTAGAGCAAGTGGTCAGGTACAAAGCAATTTAATCCTACTTCAGAATTTTGATCTGAAATATAATTAAAAAATTATAACACTGGGTAGATTCTTTTAATCAATGCATAGCTTCAAATCCTACGTTCAAGCAATCAACCACATCAGGTATCATGCATAGAAATACAGGAGAAAAAATCTGATGGACAATGCTCATCATTCGGAAAAGTCGAAGATAGCCATGAGGCCTATATGTAGTAATACGTCCATCGGTAATCAACTACAAAGACACCAATGTACACCTTTTGAGCGCCTTGAAGTAAGTATATTGTCAGTGATGTGGTGGCTCCCTTTCATCGTCAGTCTACTCACTGAGGCAACAACAAATTAGTCTACAACTGTGTTGCTCGAAATACCTAAAAACTACCCAAAAGGAAAGGTCACATAACAATTCCTTATTTTTCATGCAAACATGGTTCCCTAGCAAATTCAGTATGGAATGAACAAAGATGCTCCGCTATGTTGATGAACAAAGAGAGTCAGTGAAGATGGATTTGAGAGTCTCCACATCAGCTTGCCATGCTTGCTTCCTTCGATTTTTCAGAACCAACCGATCCAGATTGTGAGAAAACAAAATAGTCCTGCAGCGAGTCGGAATCTTGGAACCTGCAATAGGCGAGAAAACATCATTTGCGCACTCAAAATTATGTAAAAGAGCCTTGAGATGCTAGACTTCATAATGTGGATGTCTGAACTGATTTCTAGCAATCCCTACAAAATTGTTTGATATATTGTTGATGCAACCTGGAAGCTAGTGCCTTGATTTTCTAGCAAATGTCTAAACTGGGCAGTAGTAATTCTGACTACACAAGAGTAACATTTATGTCTAGATTCTTCTTTCCCTAGCTGGAAGAATGGATTTTAAAGCACATGTCTAACCTGGACCGTAGCAGTTCTCACTACACAACAACTTTACTCTCTAAAACTATGTTAGCAAAGATGTCTAGAAGTACACAAGGAAGAATATTCAAAGGGCTCCAAATCATTTTAAGGACAAATAGATGCATAATATGATTTCCACAAATAAAAGGTGTATGGCCCTACCATCATTACAAGATACTTCGCATAAATGACATAAGACGTTTGGTACATGTGAAATTTACTATCTGTTCATCCAGGATAAATTATTTCACACAGGAGGTATTACTAACAGAAGCGATCCTCCATATTAGCCTCAGGTAAAAGCTACAAGCCACACTTATACAAATTACTTTTAAATGCCACCATGAATTTCACAACACACAAACAGAAGTGCAAACAATAGTAAGATCCAGAGTACAGACATGTTTCTCAAAGTACTAATATTCTGTGGGAACCTTCTCCAAACTGCAACTATACGTACTAACACTAATGAGAGTTAATACAAGTATACAACCATCATATGGATTTTCTTAACATCATTGCTCATATTACTTAGCTTATCTTACTTCAATCCAAAATCCAGATAAATTTTTATTTTCAACACATGACAATTCTTGTAAAACTTAAGCTTCCTCTGCTACACTTTCATAAAAGACCTCGACCGCAGCACAAAAGCAACAAGCCATCGATAATTCAGTCCACAATTAATCCACCTTCAAGCTATGTTAACACAACATGAAGATGAGGAACCCTGCATCTGATGGACTGACCAACATACCTTCAACTATAAAGCACTTCTCCAACTTACCATGGCCGATTAATGGCCTCCAACCGATGTGGGAATAATCTACACACTCTTCTTCAAGAAGTCGAAAAAATGATAAGAAATTAAGAAGAAAAATATTTTCATTGATGGAACAATATCTCCACAGAAGACAAATTAAAAAGACTGTATAAAAAACAAAACTGAATTTCATGTAGGTAAAGAAAAGTTACAAACCGTCAAGGTATATTATGTGGGAAAGCTCCTATCTCATAACTGGATCACAGAACCATCAAGCTTGCTGCATAACACGAACATATGTAAATAACAACACTGAGAGCCAAACTATGGCAAAAACCAACAGGAACTGCATGTTTGATTTGACTTTTTTTTACCGCGTGAGATCATATGTCAATAATAGCATCTCTAGGAAAAAACGCCAGCAATAGGAATCAATCTGCCACCGCTTGTGCTCCAATGCATAGACACCGCACCTGGTGTCATCTGATTAACTAAATGACACACCGCATGGACAGTAAATTTTGATGGACGCCAGATTCCCATGCCGTGTATTAGAACCCTTCTGTATAAAAGTGTCCGTTGAAATTGAAGACGCCAAACCTAAAAAACCTGAAGAAAGTTGTGGAAGGCGAAGACCAGTTGTGGTGTCGTCGTGTGGAGGGCGGCCTCGATTCTCCGGGCTCGGCGTGCAGTTTGCCCATATTTCCCCGGCCGGTAGTTCGGCGTCAATTACCCGGCCTGCAGTTCGGCCTCGATTTGTACAGGGCGCCTCGAATCTGGGTCGTGGAAGGCGTCGGTGTGGAGGGCGGCCTCGGATCTGGGTCGTGGAAGGCGTCGGTGTGGAGGGCGTCCTCGATTTCCCAGCGTTGAGGCAGCAGCGGCGACGGCGATTAGAGGACTGCGGTGGACAGAGGACTGCGGCGGCGACAAAGAAGTGACGGCGCGAGGATTGCAGGCGGCGTTGAGAAGAATCCTGCGGGAGCAGGGGTAGGAGGAGATCGTGGTGAACGGTTGATTCGTTCTGTAATCAGTGTTTATAGCGGGATTAAGAGCATCTCCACTCGTCCCCCCCCCCCCCCGAGCGTTTTTTCCATCCGGACGGCGTAATTCGGCCCAGTCGCGCCCCCGGTTCCTCGTTTTCGTCCGGATTTGGGCCTACATTCATCCGGCGATCCCACGACATCCCCGGCCCCCCGGGGAGCGCTCGGGGACTCCGGACGAAACGAAAGCGCGCGAAACGACGAGGAAACTTCCCGCGCGTCTGGTGGCCCCAACTTGTCGGCGAGAGAAACCGATCGTCGTCCTCATCGCATCGTCTTCCGCGCGCTGTAAAGCTTGCCGCCGGTCCGCATTCGCCGGCCACGCGGCGAGTTAATGTCGTCGTCTTCCGCGCACGCATCGTCTTCCGCGCGCACTAAAGGCCGCCGCCGGTCGGCTCGCCGCGGACGCGTCGCAATCCACGCGGCATTTAATCCCCGCGCCAGCCCACGCCTATATACGCCGGTCCGCTCGCCGCGAGGCGCACCCCGTGCTCCACTCTCCCTCCACTCTCCCTCTACTCTCAAGATGGCGTTCTACGACGACGACGGCGCAGCCAACAACGGCTTCCCCGCCGGTCGCTCCACGCGTGGGAGGGGCACCTCCTCCACCGGGCAGGGTACCCCTGCCCGCCGGACACGAGGCCTCCCGGAGGCGGCCGGCGGCTAAGTGCTGGCGGCGTTCCAATCCCGCCGCCGCCGCGGGGCCATGCCCTCGACGTCGCCATCGAGGAGGCGAGGATGACGATGACTGACGAGGAGCGCGCCGACCCGCGCCACCACCCCGAGAACTACACGCGGTGGAACTTCTACTTCCTCCAGCGGTGGGAGCGGGAGTTGGCGGCCTACGACGGCCCGCCGCCTCCGCCTGCGCGCAACAACGCCGCGGGCCGCCGATGGTGGTGGAGCGCGCCGGAAAGGACGTTGGCGAACGTCCTCGCGCACATCGAGGGCGGCAACTTCCCGGTGCTCACGATGCCCCCTGATGCGGGGTGGCCTTCGGACACCTCCACCTCAAGACCGTCAAGTGCAGCCCCGCCTATCGTCGACGCTACACCATGGCCAAGGAGTCCCCCAAGTGGACCAACAACACAAAACCCCGCCATATATGTCAAGGTGAACCCTTTCCTCTCTATGGTCGACCTCAACACCAACGTGAATGGTATGCTACCTCATGCCTATCATCATTGTGTCTATAGGTGCCGACATCGACAAGGACCAAGAGAGAAGGAACTCCCATGGTGCAAGGAAGAGGAGAAGAAGGAAGAGGAAGAAGAGGCGGGAAGAAGAGGCCCAGCCTGGCCGGTCCAGGACCCGGTCAGACCGGACCCACAACCGGGCCGTCCGGTCCCAGGCCCGGTCAACCGGGCGCCCAACCGGGCGCCCAACCGGGCGCAGCTCCCTCGTACCGGACGAAGACCGGAAACTTCGCAGATTCCCGGTTTGCGCCCGGTCGACCGGACCCAGGACCGGACAGCCCGGTCACAGGCCCGGTCAGACCGGACCCAAACCGGATCTGACGGGAATGACCCACCAAACGGCCCAAGTCGGTCCACCACTTACCTGTTCGACCCAAGCTGCCTTGTATGCCTATATAAGCACCTAGGTCACCCCCTTAGCTCCTTAGACAAGATTTAGGCTTAGACATGGATTTGAGCTTTGTCTCCCTAGGGTTTCATCCCCTTTGTATCAAGGCTACCCTTGTTGGATGATTGGATTTGTGAGTGTGAGATTCTAGTGCTACCCACTCTCTCTCCCACTCCTAGATTCATCTCCCTCACCGATCTCTCACTCCGGGATTCTACGCGCGTCTCTCCCGGGTTGATTCTATTGGCGTGGTCCATCGAGCCACGGGGGTAAGTATCGATTGTATCGGGTTGGTGTGCGTGCGTGAGTTCTTCGTGTTCATCGTGTTCATCGTGTTCTTCGCGCTCTCCCTCTCTCCCTCCTTGGATTTCGGGTCAACCGCAAGATCGGGCCACACACGGGGTCTTAGACCTCATCATATGGTATCAGCAGCCTTTGGTTTCCGCGGATTTGACCCTCCACCCACCCGATTTCGTTCCTAGAAAATTTTCCAAAAAAATCCCCAAAAAATAGCCCCAAATTGCCTCTTGACCGACCTGTGATTTGGTTGCGTTTTGAGTGGTTTTGGTCCATGGATTTGGTGTTGGAGTGCTTGATCTACTATCTCCCCAACTTTTAGCCCCAATTCCATCATTTCCCTTCGTTTTGGTCGATTTGGCTTGATTTCGCTCAAGAACAGGAGAGAGAAAATCTGTGCCCCGCGAAATCCGGTCGACCGGGCTCCAACCGGGCCAGTGACCGGACAGCCTGGCACCAGGGCCGGTCAACCGGGCGCCAGACCGGGCACCAACCGGGCGCCAACCGGGCGCCAACCGAGCGCCAACCGGGCCAGAACCCGGTCAACCGGGCTGTAGACCGGGCAGGCCGGTCCAGGGCCTGGTCAACCGGGCGGAAACCGGACGCCACCTACACCGCCACCTCCGCCAACCACCGCCACCCGCTCCGCCGCCGGCAAGCACCGCCACCCTCCCCAAACCACCGGGAAACATCACCGCGGCTCCATAACCTCCGCCGCAACCGCAAGGGCGTCGACACCACCCACCACCGGCTTACCACCGCCACCGCCGCCAAGCTACTTTGACCGTTTTCTTCCGCTAACTTGTGTTTGCTTGTTCCGGTTTGAGTGCCTTGTTTGTGAAACTAACACGCAGCTCCGAAGCAAGCGACGACATCCGAGGCACTCCGGACTTGCAACCGTACTCTTGACATCACCACCTTCATCGCAAGTTGTGTGTTCCGACACCGCCTAACATCTAGGTATAAGTTGCACCCCACCTTGTAACCCCTCTTCTTTTGCGATCTATCCTATCGAGCATTGCTTATTGAGTGTTGCGAGACATTGCACGTGGCCCCGATTGTGAGGTGTGTGTGTAGTGTGGAGTCAAGCTTCTAAGCAAAACTCGTGTGGCAAGATAGCAAGAGCGAGCTAATGCTAACATAGGGCGAGAAAAAGCCGCCAAAGCACCAAAAGAGTGCAAGTGCCATCATACATACAAAAGTGTACAAAGTGCCACCATAGATACAAAAGAGTGCAAGTGCCACCATATACAAAAGAGTGCATAAGCTTTTTGATACGGGGCGACCTTCGGTCTCCACCGCATCATGTGCGTCAACGCCGACACGTCACGCAAAGGTGAATCTTCTCCTTTATGCGTGCCTACAATTGTCCCTCATGAATGGTATGCTACTTCATCCTCCTTCATATGACCATGATAGGAACACATCGCCAAGTACGGAGGAAGTGGACGACACCATGGAGGCTCGAGGACTCAAGGCCGAGGTCACGGAGGCATGGAAGAGAAGAAGGAAGAAGAGCGCCCGAGGTCGCCAAGAAGAGACGGCGCATGAAGCACGACTGCTCGGATTATCCGCCCCACTAAGGCCGGACAATCCGCCCCCTATGCGTCCAAGTCAATTCGGGCCAAGTCCCATGTACCCCCTTGTATGCCTAAACTACCCCTCCTTAGTGGCTCCCTATATATAGGCTCCCACCTCCACCTTCATTAGGTAAGAGTTGAACTTGAGAGAACCTAGGCTCATGCCTCCACCATCCCTTTGGGATTAGGGAAACCCCTCCTTAGATTATCCAAATCTATTGTACAAGGCACTCCTTATATGATTAGTCTCTCACACTTGTGATTCTACCACCGGTCTCTCACTCGTATGATTCCACCGATCGTATACCGATCTTCCTCTCGGGGATTCTACCGCGTGTCTCTCCCTTGAGAGATTCTATCGGGATAGTGGTTCGGGCTATCGGGAGTAAACCGAATTGTATCGGGTTGGTGTGTGTTTGCGTGTGTTCATCGTGTTCATCGACGTGTTCTTCGTGTTCTTCCTCTCCCCGCCTTTCCCTCGGTCAATTCGTGAGATCGGGCAACCCACGTGGCCTTAGGCCGCATCATATGGTATCAGAGCAAAGGTTGCCACGAATTTGACCCTCCAATTTCACCAATTTCGCCCAAAAAAAAAATCCCAAAAATTTGCCCCAAAAAATAGCTCGAATTTGGATCTCTGGATTTGTTGAGTTTTTTGTGGTTTTGATCCACTGATTTGATGTTGTTTGTGTTGATCTATCTTTCCCCCATATTTTCTGTGACCAATTCCATCAATTTCGCTCGGATCTGAGCATTTTCTGTCCGTTTTTCGTCAAGAACATGAGCTGTTCTTCGTGGCTGTTCATCCGCGCGCGTTGACCTCTTGTCGCGCCAACTCCCCGCTCGCGCCTAGCTTCCACCTGCTGCAGGCGCCCACCGCCGCTCGCTTCCCTGCTCGATCCCCACGCTCGCGCGTGCGCACGCAGCAGCCTCTCGCGCCTCAGCTTCCACCGCGCATCAGCGCCGGCCGCCCGACCATCTCACTTCACACTCAAGCAGCTCCTCTGCTCGACATCAGCTCGCACGCCCGCCGCCAATCGCAGCTCCACTAGGCTCGCCCCGCGCGCAAGGCCCAGCCGCTGCTAGCTCCCGCGTCCGCGTGCAGCTCAGCACCCATCAGCCTCCACCACGCCGCTTGCCTCGCTCGATTCCATCTGGAAGCACGGCCGCTGCGCCTTTCGCACACCACGCCGCCAAATCCACCAGCAGCGCCAAGGCCACCCGTCCCCTGGCCCATCACCGCGCGGCCACCACCTCCCAGCTTCCGCCCGCGTCTGGCAAGCCACCACGCCGCTCGCCCCGCAGTCGCTCGCCCCATCGAGCCACCGAGCCGCCGTCCGCCCCTTGCTCCCTTTGCCTGCACGCGACCAGCACACAGCAACCCCACGCGCAGGCACACGCATCACCAGCAAGCTCATCTCGCTCCCTGGCTTCGCGCGCCTTGATTTCTCCAGCAATCCACTTCCTCTCTCTAGTGTGCAGCATCGTATCAGCCAAAAAAAAAAAAGAAATTGGCCGGAGCCTCCGCCTGCACTACCGGTCTCACTACCGCTCGGCGCAATTCCCTTACAGTATAGTTTAGATCATTTACCGGTACCATAGCCGGTACCATCACCGGTACTACCGCTCACCAAAAATCTGTCCAATTTTGACTTCATTTTTTGCCCCAAATTTTGACAACTTTTCGGAGCCCGTTTAACTCCAAATTTTAACAGCATCCCCCAAATACTCCACATAGTTTACCCTCAATTTTTGACGATTTTTGGACACCAACTTTTGACCGCTCGTTTTGACCCAATTTTTCGGGCATTGACTAAATTTGCCCGGTTTCCGTGTTGGAGTGCAAGGATTGTCTACCAAGCTTCCGCGTCTACATCAACACCGCGGCGACACCTTCGGCACCCCGGATTCCGGCGCAACTTCGACACCGCCATCGCCGACACCATCGCAAGTTCGTGTCCTTGACACCGCCTAACCTTTTCATCTAGGTATAACTTGCACCCCTTACCCCTTGTAGCCCCGTTTCTTTCTTTGTGTACCTATCCCATTGAGAGTGGCTTTCCGAGCGTTGCGAAGCATTGCACAAGTGTCACGACCGTGAGAGGGTGTGTGTGCGTTGTGAGCGAAGCTCCGAAGCAAGCTCGGTGAGAAAGATACACAAAAGAAGAAAAGTGTGACATATACATAGAGAGAAATAAAGCTTCTAAGCATAGAGAAAAAAAAAGTGAAAAAAAAGAGAAAAAAAAAAGAAATAGAAAAGAGTGTGTGTCCACCGATACCGAGAAGTGCAAAGTTTGTGAGCACTAAGAGAGAAAAGAGAAGAGTGGCATTTGTGCAAATCTTGTTGCTTCTTTCTTGTGCAACCAAGCTACGGTCTCTCTTGTGTTGGCGTGACACCGAGCTTATAGTCTTCGTTAGGACCATCTTGTTACTTAGCTCACTTCCTTGGTCGCGCTAACCCCATTGTTCTCCTTTGTGTGTGTTTCCGTGTTTCCTTGACATAGATCACCACTTTTGACATTTGACTTTGGATCTTACCCACATTTGACAATAGACTTTTCCGTTGATCTTTTTCGTTTGCTATCCACCCCTTACCCACCACATATAGTGTTTCTTAGCCTTTTGCGTGTGCTTTGAGTGTGTGTGTGAGTAACCCCGATACATTTCGACTTTGCTCTTGACTTGAACCATTTTTCCGATACTTTCTTGAAAAGGTGGGATATTTGTGTAGCTTTCCTTCCACCACATACACATACACCTTACCTAGTGAGTGATATACAATATGACCCCACAAGAACAAGCCGAGATGAGAGCATACTTCGCCGAGCTAGATGCTCGAGAGGCCAAAATGACCCTCCAAGACAAAGCCGAGTGCAAATCCTACTTCAAACACCTTGAGAGCAAGAGTGACACACCCCATGAGTCGAGTGAGGACACTTTGATTTCTAACAACTTAACCTCTACTCCTCTTGTGTTGTCTTCCTCTTTGCTAGGTTGCTCGGACATCGACGACGCCATTACCATGGAGATGAGGGACTCCACTATATGTGAGATGAGCGACTCCACTATATGTGAGATGAGCGACTCCACTATATGTGAGATGAGTGACTCCACTATATGTGAGCTTGATGAGTGCCTCCACTTCGAGAGCATGAGTGATACACCAAGTGAGATGAGAGTGGTAGTTGATAGGTCATGTGAGGCCATTTTCAATTCTAACATCTTACCCTCTACCTCTAGTGTGTTTTCTTGTGTCTCACTAGGTGCCATGGATGACGAGACGCCGATCATGGAAAAGATGTACATGGTGCATGAAGATGATGATATCACACCATGCTTGATTGAAGATGAACATGGAGGCCACATCGAGCCTACCACTTCCACAACACCTACCTCATATGAGCGGGACTACAAAGGTACGTATATGGGTGTTGATGATGCCATGATCCCACTAGTGGACATGATGATTTGTGAGTGCTTGCATGAGTTGGATGATCCTATTGCTATGTCATATGCTTCTTTCACTTTCCCTTGTGATACTTGTGCCATTGTTGATCATGTGGAAGTAGTTGCTTGTGACACTTGGACCATGCCATGCTATGAGTGTTTTGATTTCTATCCTATTGCTTGCAATATGTCGAACAATTTCTCTTTCCCATGTATTGCTTGCAATGTTGATGATAATGCTTGTGTTGTGACAACCTTGATGAACAATTGCTCTTTCCCTAGGTTGGTCAACAACAATGATGAAATTTTGAAAATGTTTTGTGCTACATGCTTGCAATATTCTCCCATTAGTGCAACCAAAATGTTGAATACTTGCTCTTTCCAATGCTTGGTTTGCAATGATGTTCATATGCTTGTGAATGAGATTGCCCCCATAGCTCTCTCACCTTTTGGAGACTTTGCACCTATCCATGTTGCGCATGTTCCTAAGTTTTCCCCGCATATTCACCATGTGTACTATAATAGCTTGCTTACCGCTAATGGTGATGTGCAAAAGAAATGGCGCATCATGATGGATGATGTGTTCATATACCATGCACACACATTGTTCTTGTTGTCTAACATGTGTGTAGGTACCCACACTCCAATGTCAACCTCGATTGAGCACGAGTTGACAAAAGAGCTCTTGAGAGCATGATACAAGTGAGCTCCAATGAGTGGTTTTGCCCGCACACTTCCACTACACAAGACCTCTCAATGAGAGCACACCGACACTTTGATAAGGTGACCTCCTTCTACTTGCGCCCTCTTCCTAAATCCATTGAACTTTGGCTACGCTTTGATTGCTCCTTTGCTTTTCTTGTGCTATTCATAGGGCTCTTGATAAGTGAAGGGACATTCAAGCGTTGGTGTCATCTACCTCCTCTACACGTTCACGAAGACTCATCGTCGAGGACGACTCTTTTTCAAGTGGGGGGAGATGATACGGGGCGACCTTCGGTCTCCACAGCATCATGTGCGTCAACGCCGACACGTCACGCAAAGGTGAATCTTCTCCTTTATGCGTGCCTACAATTGTCCCTCATGAATGGTATGCTACTTCATCCTCCTTCATATGACCATGATAGGAACACATCGCCAAGTACGGAGGAAGTGGACGACACCATGGAGGCTCGAGGACTCAAGGCCGAGGTCACGGAGGCATGGAAGAGAAGAAGGAAGAAGAGCGCCCGAGGTCGCCAAGAAGAGACGGCGCATGAAGCACGGCTGCTCGGATTATCCGCCCCACTAAGGCCGGACAATCCGCCCCCTATGCGTCCAAGTCAATTCGGGCCAAGTCCCATGTACCCCCTTGTATGCCTAAACTACCCCTCCTTAGTGGCTCCCTATATATAGGCTCCCACCTCCCCCTTCATTAGGTTAGAGTTGAACTTGAGAGAACCTAGGCTCATGCCTCCACCATCCCTTTGGGATTAGGGAAACCCCCTCCTTAGATTATCCAAATCTATTGTACAAGGCACTCCTTATATGATTAGTCTCTCACACTTGTGATTCTACCACCGGTCTCTCACTCGTGTGATTCCACCGATCGTATACCGATCTTCCTCTCGGGGATTCTACCGCGTGTCTCTCCCTTGAGAGATTCTATCGGGATAGTGGTTCGGGCTATCGGGAGTAAACCGAATTGTATCGGGTTGGTGTGTGTTTGCGTGTGTTCATCGTGTTCATCGACGTGTTCTTCGTGTTCTTCCTCTCCCCCGCCTTTCCCTCGGTCAATTCGTGAGATCGGGCAACCCACGTGGCCTTAGGCCACATCACTTTTAAGCAAAAGAGAGATAAGAGAAGAGAGGCCACGTGTGAATCTTGTTGTCTCTTCCTTGCAACCGAAGCTTTGATCTCTTCTTGTGTTAGTGTGACACCGAGCACCCTTGCTTAAGGGCTTCATACACTTTTCCGCTCATTCCTTGGTCGCACTAACCCCGTTCATCTCGTGTGTGTGTTCCACATCTTTTCCGTGTTTATAGTGATCATCGCTTTAACATTTGATTTTTGGATTTCCACCACTCTTGACAATACACTTGATTTCGGATTTCGTCTTTTGGCTTTCCACCACACTCACCTACCACCATATTTGCTAGCTTTTGCGTGTGTCTTTGTGTGAGTGCCCGATACAATTGTTCTAACTCTCGGTTTGTTGGATCACCCCAATCTTGTCATACCACGGTAAGATTGCGAGGTAGTCTCCTTCCACTAACATACACCATATAGATACCATCGTGCTAACATGGATAGCGAAGATGAAGATACGGAGGAGTACATGGAGCACTTCGAGGAAGATACCTCCTCAAGCACCGCGGATGTGGAGGAACATGTGGAGCTCTACTCCGACTATGGCTCCCCAAGCATCACCGACATCTCCGACATCGAGGAGCTCGACAACGACCATGGCTCCCCAAGCATCACCGACATCGAGGAGCTCTACATCGACAATGGCTCCTCAAGCATGGATGACATGGTGGAGCACCACTTTGAGGACGACTTCGACGAGCTCTACATCGACAATGGCTCATCAAGCATGGACGACATGGTGGAGCAACGCCACACCTACGACATCGACACCATGGCGGAGCCTCACCTAGTCACCTACTTGGCCAATGGAGCTACATATGAAGATAGAGGACCTCAACGATGGCACCATCATATGGATCATCAAGAGCGTCCCCAACATGATCACCATCGACACACTTCTTCGAGCTCCACGAGGCGCCACCATGAGAGTGCTTATGCACATGATCATCTACGGCGAGTTCATCATATGGAGCATCAAGAGCGTCCTCATCATGAGCGTCATCGACACTCTTCTCCAAGCTCCACAAGGCGCCGCAAGCAACATGCCAAGTCGCATGAGCCATCATCTCGGCATGGCAAGGACCGTCATCGACTCACACCATCTCATGATAGTCGTCGACCACTACCACCTCATGGTCTACATCGACATACGTCACCACATGAGCTTCGCCGCCACAAGCCACTTCATGGTCGTCATCGACCAACATCTTCCACGAGTCTTCGACGACACCACTCAAGCCATGGTGATGATGCACGAAGACGAGAGCCTCGACATGAAGGCGACAAACACCATGATAGGGTGCCTACCACTCCAAGGATGGCAAGTGCACATCGAGCATACCTTCCTCATAAGGTGACTTCCACCTCTTGTGCCACCACCACAATGGCCTCTACCTCGTCACGTGCCTATGGACTCCGATGCTACAAGTGCAAGCAACAAGGCCACCCTCCACGGGAATGTCCCAATCTCCTATGTGAGGTGTGCAAGGCCAAGGGTCACGTGGCATGGCAATGCACAACGCCAAGTGCCAAGACGCTCTACTTCGACAAGCTACAAGCACAAGTCCCCAAAATGCCTATTGCGCCCACACTTCAAGATGAAGAACTCCAAGGCCATCGCAAGGAGGATGTGGATCCGAGCCTAGCTCTCCTCATCACTACGGCGCCACCGCTTGAGGATGACTTGGGAGGCGATGGAGTTGAGCATGGGATTCTCCCTTCACCTACGGAGGCGCATGGAGTTGAGATGGTTGAGCATGGGATTTTCCCTTCAACCAAGGAGGCGCATGGAGATGAGATAGTCGAGCCTACTCCTATATGCTTGATTGATGAGTTGGTACCAATCCCATGTGAGAATGAGAGCCACTTAGACCACTTGAGTGAGAATGATAGTGAGTTGAGTGACTTCCACCCCATATGTGAGTTTGAGTGCTTCCGTTTGGAGGACATGAGTGATACACAAAGTGAGTTGAGAGAGGTAGATGATAGGTCCATGGAGGACATCGCTTTTGCTAACACATTAACCTCTCCCTCGTTTGTGTCTTCTTATGTTGCACTAGGTTCCACGGAGGATGAGTTCCCGCTCATGGAGACGATGTACATGGTGCATGAAGATGATGACATCTCACCATGCTTGCTCCAAGATGGACATGTCGACCACATGGATCCTCCTACTTCCACAACACCTACCTCAAATGAGTCGGCCTACAAAGGTAACAACATAGGTGTTGATGATACCATGATCCCACTAGTGGACATGATGACTTATGAGTGCATGCATGATCCCGATGATCCATTTGCTACTTCACATGCTACTTTCACTTTCCCATGTGATGCTTTGCTTGATAACATTGTTGATCATGTGGAATTGATTGCTTGTGATACCATGACCATGCCATGCTATGAGAGCTTCACATTTTCCCCGCTTGCTTGCAATGATAATGATTATGATCATGCTAGTGTTGTGACACCCTTGATGAACACTTGCTCTTTACATAGGGTTGTCGACAACAATGATAACATGTTGAACTTGCTTTGCCCAAAATGTTTGCACTACTCCATGATCCTTGCATCCAAGATTGTGAACAATTGCTCTTTCTTATGCTTGGTATGCAAAAATGCTTATTTCATTGTCCATGAGATGGCCCCCATAGCCTTCTCTATTTTTGATGATCATGAGTTACCACATGCCATGAATGCACCTTCTTGCCATATGCACCATCGCCATGCATTTCATACTATCCTGATTGACACTAATGGTGATGTGCACAAGACATGGAACATCATGATGGATGATGTGTTCCTCTACCATGCACACACGCTTTTTGTTCTCTCTATTGTGTGTATAGGTACCCGCACGACAACTTCCACCGCTACGGAGCATGAGCTCACGAAACGCGCAATTGAGAGCTACCCCATCAAGGATCCAAACCATGGGAATCACACCAAAGGGTATGTTCCCACAAGCCTTCGCCCTCGTGTATTTCCGACTTGCCTTGTCGAGTTTCCGGTTTGGCCCAAGGCCTCGTCCCCTCTTTGGCCTCTTTTGCAACCTATCTTGAAACATCTTGTTGGCACAATGATTGTTGTATGTCTTGATGTTATCATCATACACCCCGAGAATCTCAAGGACCATGTCATACATGTGAGAGACACCTTATGCATCTTGTGCCACATGTCACACAAAAAGTTGCTCTTCTTTGGATTTATAAGTTCATCTATGGCATTTGCATTGGATTCTTTAACACTTGAGGATACCCATACTCGGCTCACGCCAACCACACTTTCCCAAGCAAGAAGTCTCCATAGCTTTGCCATTGCACATAACAATTTTGCCCCACATTTTGCCGCCGACACTTGCCTTTTGTTTGTTCCACTTGTTTGGGACAATGCTACACCACACATTTTTGACACTTTACAAACCAAACGTTTACATGCACAAATGTTTGCCCTACCAAATTTTGGATACATCGACACTCTTTTGGTTCCCATTTTTGCCACATGCCTCTTGGAGAAACGACTTGATGCTTCGTATTTTATTGAGAGCCTCTTGTTCGCCGATCACCAAATTGGCATCCACAAGCTTTCCATTCGCAAGTTGTTTTTCCCCAAGTTCTTCTTCGACCGCGACTTTGTCCATCGACCACTACATGGGAGAACCGTCATGGCCTACATCATCGTTGAGGAGGAACAAGAGTCGAGGACGACTCTTCCCCAAGGGGGGGAGATGATGCGGGGTGGCCTTCGGACACCTCCACCTCAAGACCGTCAAGTGCAGCCCCGCCTATCGTCAACGCTACACCATGGCCAAGGAGTCCCCCAAGTGGACCAACAACACAAAACCCCGCCATATATGTCAAGGTGAACCCTTTCCTCTCTATGGTCGACCTCAACACCAACGTGAATGGTATGCTACCTCATGCCTATCATCATTGTGTCTATAGGTGCCGACATCGACAAGGACCAAGAGAGAAGGAACTCCCATGGTGCAAGGAAGAGGAGAAGAAGGAAGAGGAAGAAGATGCGGGAAGAAGAGGCCCAGCCTGGCCGGTCCAGGACCCGGTCAGACCGGACCCACAACCGGGCCGTCCGGTCCCAGGCCCGGTCAACCGGGCGCCCAACCGGGCGCAGCTCCCTCGTCCGGACGAAGACCGGAAACTTCGCAGATTCCCGGTTTGCGCCCGGTCGACCGGACCCAGGACCGGACAGCCCGGTCACAGGCCCGGTCAGACCGGACCCAAACCGGATCTGACGGGAATGACCCACCAAACGGCCCAAGTCGGTCCACCACTTACCTGTTCGACCCAAGCTGCCTTGTATGCCTATATAAGCACCTAGGTCACCCCCTTAGCTCCTTAGACAAGATTTAGGCTTAGACATGGATTTGAGCTTTGTCTCCCTAGGGTTTCATCCCCTTTGTATCAAGGCTACCCTTGTTGGATGATTGGATTTGTGAGTGTGAGATTCTAGTGCTACCCACTCTCTCTCCCACTCCTAGATTCATCTCCCTCACCGATCTCTCACTCCGGGATTCTACCGCGCGTCTCTCCCGGGTTGATTCTATTGGCGTGGTCCATCGAGCCACGGGGGTAAGTATCGATTGTATCGGGTTGGTGTGCGTGCGTGAGTTCTTCGTGTTCATCGTGTTCATCGTGTTCTTCGCGCTCTCCCTCTCTCCCTCCTTGGATTTCGGGTCAACCGCAAGATCGGGCCACACACGGGGTCTTAGACCTCATCACCCCCTCTATCGGCATCGAGGGCATCGGCGAGCCGCCGTCGGGGAAGCGTCTGGCAGCCACGGCGCATGGCTGCCAGCTCGTCGTCTTCCGGATCGGCGTCAAGGTTATCCTTGGCGCCGGTGAAGAGGGAGGAGGCGACGTCGCCTTCGACGCCGGTGCGCGTCAAGAAGGAGCCGGCGTCTCCGCCGGCGACCGCAGGGCGCAGCGGCGGCGCCCTCGTCATCCGAGAACAGCCTTCCGCGCCGCGAGCGGCCGGAAGAAGACGAAGAAAGAGGCCGCCGCAAGCCGGCTCGCCGAGGAGGAGGCGAAGCGCGCGGAGGACGCCGCGATGGCGGAGGCGATCGCCGTGTCGCCGCACGACATGGAGGAGGAGAAGCGCGCGGACGACGCCGCACCGGACCGGGCCGGGCGCGACCGGGAGCGCGAGGAGGCGGAGCGGCGGCGGCGGCCGCCGGACCCGGCCGCCGCACGCCAACTCGCTGCCCGCGCCGCTCCAACCGCCAACGATGATGTCGCGCGGTACCGCCGTCCTGCGACACCTCCATCCGGCGTCGCTGTCCCCGTCGTCGACCTCGAGTCCTCCTCCGACGACTGGTACAAGCCATCCCCGGGGTGGGGAGACGCCGGCCGGGCGAGCGAGCAGCCGGGCCCCGCGGCCGAAGGCCAACGACGACGGCTCCGACGACGACGGCGGCGACTACACGGTGTTCTACCGCCATTTCGGCATGTAGAGCGCCGTGTTTTAAAATTAGCGTTTGAATTCCCCTAGCCGAATTCGAAATATAGTCGAATTCGGCCTCTATGTATGAACTCCTCTCGTAATGTAATAAATATCATTAAATTTAGTCTATATTCACCCGTTTTTAGCCGTAGTTTGTCAAGTTTCCGTTTTTTAAATTCGCATCATCGACTTCGCCTGGGCACGCGGCTGGGAAACTACTACTCCCCACGCCAAATCTTCCTCCAATCCGGACGAAAATTTCGCCGGATTTGGGCGTGGGGAGCGCCAACGAGTGGGGATGCTCCAAGGCATGGAAAAGTTGTCCGCTCGCGTAAATCACTGAATAGATATGGGTCGTTAGATGGATTGCTTTTACGGCTGTGATTTGTTGGATGGGATCCTCTCGCTCTTTTAATAGTAGTGGTGATGATTGGTACATGTATCATGAACCTTTTAAAGACGCAATCATGGAAAATGAAATTGTTGTTAATGATTGCAATGAACATGCTCAAACTTCTGAGAATGCTATTTCCTATAAGCATGTTAATTTTTGTGGAGTTCATAGACCTTGTGAAAATAATAAAATTGAAGAAGAATATTGTATCCATCACAGGAATGAAAAAAACTAGAAAGTGGTCTAGGGCTCTAGCTGATCTTGGTGAAAAAGTTTGCGCCCTCTATCCTTTTATTTGTGAACTTTGCTATAGAGTGGGTCATTTTAATTTTCAATGCTCCTCCAATGATAATTCGAACCTTATGAGTGCTGCAAATTTGTATTGTGATGATGAAATCACTTCTAATCAGCATGATGAACTTACTTTATTTTTGGGGTGTGAAGAGTTATTGAGAAAAACTTCTTTGGTGGATATGAGTGCTCTTGGTATTAATAGTGTCCTGCATGGGTGTCTTTCTTATTGCATTGATAATTGCCACACAAATACTTACATACAAAATATTTTAGAAGATGACACTTTGCCAAAATATGATAGGACCGCTGTGTGTTTTGAACTTATTAATGAAAAGGAGGAATCCTCCCAAGTTTCTTCTATTGTTTCTGGAAATAAATCAGGTTATGTGGAGAAGCCTCCCTTCAAGCCTCTTCCTCCTAAAGAAGGGAACGAGGTGAAGGAAAAGAAGAAGAAGAAGGGAACGAAGAAGAAGAAGAAGAGGGGGAATAAAAAGAAAGAGGTAACAGCATATCCCCGCGTGTATGAGATAACGATAGGTAACCGTAAGTATGTTGCTCCTAATGATTATTATGATAATGAATCTGAGTACAATGATCTTCCTATGCCCTTTACCTACATTAGTGATTATGATTTAGAAGAGCACACTACTTTTGATATTGAAAATCTCTGGGAAACTAATTCTGAAAATGAGGATGTTAATAACTGCCATAGTATTAGTACTGTCCATGCTTCTTCCCATAATGATATAGAAAGCTCTAAGCTTGGGGATGAGGTGTTTGAAAATCCTTTTGCTATTGATGATTATATGTTTGATACATCTCCTTCTAGTAACAATGATGGTATGATTACATATGAACACACTCGTGGAAGATAACTATTCTATTTCTTATGATGATACTATGCCCCCAATCTTTGACAATTATTATAAAGAATACTATGACACAGGTTATAATTATCCTTATGAAACTTGTCATAGTCATGATGGGATTGCCAAAAACCATTCCCTTAGTATGCAACTTGTTTACCATGTTCAAATTCTTGATAATGATCCTGCTCCGATCACTATTAATGAGAAGAGTTTTTCTTATGCCAAAATTAATGATACTTTTATGCATATGAACCATGATAAGAATGATTTAAGTGATGGTTATATTGTGGATTTCATCAATGATGCTACTGAAAGTTATTATGAGAGAGGGAAACATGGTTATATGCATCTTAATAATATTAAGTTTCCCCTCTTTATGTTGAGAATCTTGAAGTTGCGGTTGTGTTGCCTTTCTATGCTTATTGCATTATGCTTACATGACTTGTTTATTTACAAGATTCCTTTTAATAGGAAGTGGATTAGACTTAAAAGTGTTTCTTATTTGCTTTTGACGCTCTCTTTTGCTTGAACTCTTATTTCTTACGAGAGCATCATTAAAATTACTGAGCCCATCTTAATGGCTATAAAGAAAGCACTTGTTGGGAGATAACCCATGTTTTATTTTGCTACTGTTTTGTTGTGTCTTGGAAGTTGTTACTACTGTAGCAACCTCTCCTTATCTTTAATTTATTGCATTGTTGTGCCAAGTAAAGTCTTTGATAGTAAGGTTGATACTAGATTTGGATTTCTGCGCAGAAACAGATTTCTAGCTGTCACGAATTTGAGTAGAACTCTCTGTAGGAAACTCAGAAAAATCTGCGAAAATTCATGAGTGATCCTCAGATATATACGCAACATTCATTCAATTTGAGCTTCTTCATCTGCGCATGTTAAGTGCCTCTAAAAAATTTGTCTTTACGGATAGTTCTGTTTTGACAGATTCTGCCTTTTATTTCACATTGCCTTTTTTACTGTGTTTGAATGGATTTCTTTGCTCCATTAACTTTCAGTAGCTTTGGGTAATGTCCAGAAGTGTTGGGAATGATTGTGTCCTCTCTGAACATGTGAATTTTTGATTATGCACTAACCCTCTAACTAGTTTGTTTTGAGTTTGGTGTGGAGGAAATTTTCAAGGATCAAGAGAGGAGGATGATATAATATGATCAAGAAGAGTGAAAACTATAAGCTTGGGGATACCCCCGCGGTTCATCCCTGCATATTTCAAGAAGAATCAAGCATCTAAGCTTGGGGATGCCCAAGGCATCCCCTTCTTCATCGACAACTTATTAGGTCACCTCTAGTGAAACTATATTTTTATTCCGTCACATCTTATGTGCTTTACTTGGAGCGTCTGTATGCTTTTATTTTTATTTTTGTTTGAATAAACTCGGATCCTAGCATTCTTTGTGTGGGATAAAGACACTCTCTGCTGTTTCATATGAACACTGGTATTCTTAGTTCTACTTTTAATGTTCATGGCGAAGGTTGAAAACTGCTTCGTTCATTGCTATTTGGTTGGAAACAGAAAATGCTCCATGTGGTAATTGGTATATTGTCTTGAATAATTTGGTACTTGGCAATTGTTTTGAGCTCTCAATTAGATCATGTATAAGCTCTTGCATCATGTAGATTGAACCTATTAGTGGAGAACTACCATAGAGCTTGTTGAAATTTGGTTTGCACGATTGGTCTCTCTAAAAGTCTAGATATTTTCTGGTAAAGGTGTTTGAACAACAAGGAGACGGTGTAGAGTCTTATAATGCTTGCAATATGTTTTTATGTAAGTTTTGCTGTACCGGTTCATACTTGTGTTTGCTTCAAACAACCTTGCTAGCCAAAGCCTTGTACTGAGAGGGAATGCTTCTCGTGCATCCAAAACCTTGAGCCAAAACCTATGCCATTTGTGTCCACCATAACTACCTACTACGTGGTATTTTTCTGCCATTCCAAGTAAATTGCTTGCGTGCTACCTTTAAAATTTCATTCCTTGTCTTTGCAATACATAGCTCATGGGAAAATAGCTTAAAAAACTATTGTGGTATTGAATATGTTGCTTATGTATCTTATTTCTTATAAGTTGCTTGTTGAGCGGTAACCATGTTTACGGGGACGCCATCAACTATTACACCTTTGTTGAATATCATGTGAGTTGCTATGCATGTTCGTCTTGTCTGAAGTAAGGGTGATTTGTCATGATTAAATGGTTTGAGTATGCATATTGTTAGAGAAGAACATTGGGCCGCCAACCAAAGCCATGTATCATGGTGGAAGTTTTAGTTTGTACATTAATCCTCAATCTCTTATGAGAATATTATCTGTTGTTGAATGCTTAAGCATTAAAGAGGAGTCCATTATCTGTTTTTTATGTTGTCCCGGTATGGATGTCCTTAAGTTGAGATTTATCAAAAACGAGAAATCAAATGCGATCTATCTCCTTGGACCTTTGTACAGGTGACATAGAGGTACCCCTTTGTGACACTTGGTTGAAACATATGTAATGCAATGATAATCCATGGAAATCCGAGCTAATTAGGACAAGGTGCGAGCACTATTGGTATTCGATGCATGAGGCTTGCAACTTATAGGATGTCTTATGCATCACACATATGAATTATTACTACCGTTGACAAAATTGTTTCCATGTTTCCAAAATGAAAAGCTCTAGCACAAGAGTAATCCCTGCTTCCCTCTGCGAAGGGCCTTTCTTTTACTTTATGTTATGTTGAGTCAGTTTACCTACTTCTTTCTATCTTAGAAGCAAACACTTGTGTCAACTGTGTGCATTGATCCTTAGATACTTGCTTATTTGCACTCATCATATTACTTTGTGTTGACAATTATCCATGAGATATACATGTTGAAAGTTGAAAGCAACTGCTGAAACTGAAATCTTCCTTTGTGTTGCTTCAAAACCTTCTATTAAGAATCTATTGCTTTATGAGTTAACTCTTATGCAAGACTTGTTGATGCTTGTCTTGAAAGTACTATTCATGAAAAGTCTTCGCTATATGATTCAGTAGTTTAGTCATTATCTTTACCATTGCTTTGAATCACTTCATTCATCTCATATGCTTTACAATAGTATTGATCAAGATTATGTTGGTAGCATGTCACTTCAGAAATTATCCTTGTTATCGTTTACCTACTCGAGGGCGAGTAGGGACTAAGCTTGGGGATGCTTGATACGTCTCAAACGTATCTATAATTTCTTATGTTCCATGCTAGTTTTATGACAATACTCATATGTTTTATATACACTTTATATCATTTTGATGCATTTTCCGGTACTAACCTATTAACAAGATGCCGAAGCGCCAGTTCCTGTTTTCTGCTATTTTTGGTTTCAGAAATCCTACACAGGAAATATTCTCGGAATTGGACGAAACAAAAGCCGAACCTTCTATTTTACCGAGACGGACCCAGAACATCGAAGGAGAGTCGGAGGCGGCCAGCAGGGGGCCCACACCACAGGGCGGCGCGGCCAGGCCCCCTGGCGCGCCAGCCTATGGGGGGGCCACCCCTGGATCCTCCAGGCCGCCCTTCCGCCTATATATGCTCCCAGATGCGAAAACCCTAACACAATCGACGATATTCCACGAAGAGTTCCGTAGCCGCCGCCATCGCGAAGACAAGTTTCGGGGGACATAATCTCTGTTCCGGCACGCCGCCGGGACGGGGAATTGCCCCCGGAGTCATCTCCATCGACACCACCGCCATCTTCATCGCCGTTGCTCGACTCCCATGATGAGGAGGGAGTAGTTCTCCCCGAGGCTGAGGGCTCTACCGGTAGCTATGTGGTTGATCTCTCTCTCCCATGGTGTGATCTTTATGTGATCATGAGCTTTGTAATCTAGTTGAATATGTAGATGTTACTCTTGTCTATTATGCACTCTAGAGGTTACTTTAATATGAACTCCGGATTCACTATCCACTCTGTGATGGTGACAGTGTGCGCATCGTGTGTGATTCCTTTATGAAGTTGTGGAGCTTGTTTACTCCGGCTTGAGGGTGCTCTTGTAGCCCTACACAATGAATGGTGTTTGTTATCCAACAAGACAGTGTTTAAGAGTAGCATTTATTTATTCAGTTATGTGATCATTGTTGAGAGTGTCCACTAGTGAAAGTATGATCCCTAGGCCTTGTTTCTAAGCATTGAAACACCGTTTCCAACAAGTTCGTTACATGTTTGCTTGCTGCCATTTTTATTTCAGATTGCAATTACTACTTACAATCATCCATATTACTTGTATTTCACTATCTCTTCGCCGAACTAGTGCACCTATACATCCGACAAGTGTATTAGGTGTGTTGGGGACACAAGAGACTTCTTGTATCTTAATTGCAGGGTTGCTTGAGAGGGATATCTTTGACCTCTACCTCCCTGAGTTCGATAAACCTTGGGTGATTCACTTAAGGGAAACTTGCTGCTGTTCTACAAACCTCTGCTCTTGGAGGCCCAACACTGTCTACAGGAATAGAAGCGTGCGTAGACATCAGAGATCTAGTAGGGTGAAAAGACCGGAAGGTTGATAGAAGTGCAAGCAAAATACCAAACGGTAGAAGTGCCAACAAAAGACCAACAATCGAAAGAAGTCACCAAAGAGATCAAATGGATTCAACACGGAGGGATACAATAGATGGTTAAATCTAAGGTGGTGGTTTCCCAAATCCACAAAGGGATAATACAGGCATAAGCCAATTCATCTAAACATCATCTCTCCCGCATGAAGGTGGGGGCGGAAGTTCCGGCTCCGGGGGGCAGAAGTTCCGATCGGGCGGAAGTTCCGGCCGTCAGGGGCGGAAGTTCCGGCCAACTTCCGGCCTAGTTCCGAAAACGGCCGATTTCCTTGCAGTACCATCCAGGGGTGTTTTGGCACGTTTTCGGAACAAGGGCGGAACTCGGGCGGAAGTTCCGGCCGTCAGGGGCGGAAGTTCCGGCCACAGCTCTTCAGCATGAGCATCTTCAGTCTTGGATTGAATCTGGGCGGAAGTTCCGGCGCGGTAGGGCGGAAGTTCCGGCCTAGAGCGTCCAGCTCCTCTTTCTCCTTCTCTTCCATGCTTCCGTGACATCGGCCTTGCGTCCTTGGGTCTCCATGGCATCCTCTCTTCTCCCCGTACTTGTCGTCGGGTTCCTATCATCAAGATATGATGGGGTATGAAGTAGTATATCGTCCCAAATAGGCGATTCGAGGCACGCGTAAAGGAGAAGATTCACCTTAGCGTGCCGTCTTGGCGAGGAAGCACATGATGCGGTGAAGACCGAAGGTCGCCCCGTATCAGATAAGTTAACACATGCTCCATTACTCCAACTTCCTGATTTTAATAAGACTTTTGAGCTTGAATGTGATGCTAGTGGAATTGGTTTGGGAGGTGTGTTATTATAGGAGGGCAAACCTGTTGCATTTTTTAGTGAGAAATTGAGTGGGCCTAGTCTGAACTATTCTACTTATGATAAAGAATTATATGCGCTGGTTCGGACATTGGAAACTTGGCAACATTATTTATGGCCTAAAGAATTTGTTATACATTCTGATCATGAATCTTTGAAGCATATTCGTAGTCAAGCTAAGTTGAATCGTCGCCATGCGAAGTGGGTTGAATTTATTGAGTCTTTTCCTTATGTTATCAAACACAAAAAGGGTAAAGATAATGTTATTGCTGATGCTTTGTCGCGACGTTATACTATGCTATCTGAACTTGACTTCAAGATTTTTGGATTCGAAACCACAAAGGAGCAATACTTGCATGATGCTGATTTTAAAAATGTTTTGCTGAATTGTAGAGATGGTACAACATGGAACAAATTCGTCCTCAATGATGGATTTGTGTTCCGTGCTAACAAGCTATGCATCCCAGATAGTTCTGTTCGTCTTTTGTTGTTGCAGGAGGCGCATGGAGGAGGATTGATGTGTCACTTTGGTGTGAAGAAGACGGAGGATGTACTTGATGCACACTTCTTTTGGCCACGTATGTGTCGAGATGTTGAGAGATTTGTGGCACGCTGCACTACATATCAAAAAGCTAAGCCTCGACTTAATCCACATGGTTTATATATGCCTCTTCATGTTCCTAGTGTACCTTGGGAGGATATTTCTATGGATTTCGTTTTGGGATTGCCTCGTACACAGAAGGGGAGGGATAGTATCTTTGTTGTTGTGGATCGGTTTTCTAAGATGGCACACTTTATTCCATGTCACAAGAAGGGGAGGGATAGTATCTTTGTTGTTGTTGATGATGCTACACATGTTGCTGATTTGTTCTTTTGTGAAATTGTTCGTTTACATGGTGTGCCAAATACTATTGTTTCTGATCGTGATACTAAGTTTCTTAGTCATTTTTTTAGATGTTTATGGACTAAGTTGGGGACTAAATTGTTGTTTAGTACTACATGTCATCCCCAAACTGATGGACAAACTGAAGTAGTTAATATAACATTGTCTACTATGTTGCGGGTTGTTTTGAAGAACTTAAAATTGTGGGAAGAATGTTTACCTCATGTTGAATTTGTTTACAATCGTTCGCTGCATTCTACCACTAAATTGTGCCCATTTGAGATTGTGTATGGTTTTGTTCCACGTGCACCTACTGATTTATTGCCTTTACCATCTTCGGTGCAAAATAATTTGGATGCTACAGAACGTGCTAAATTGATATTAAAATTGCATGAGACTACTAAAGACAACATAGCACGCATGAATACTAAGTGTAAAATTGTTGGGGATAGAGGAACAAAACATGTTGTGTTTGATGTTGGTGATCTTGTTTGGTTGCATTTGCGCAAAGATCGTTTTCCTGAATTGCACAAATCTAAGTTAATGCCACGCGTCGCTGGTCCTTTTAAGGTGTTAGAGAAAATCAATGATAATGCATATAAACTTGAGCTTCCTACAGAATTGGGTTCGGTTAGTCCTACATTTAACATTGCGGATTTGAAGCCTTACTTTGGTGAGGAAGATGAGATCGCACCGAGGACAACTTCAATTCAAGAAGGGGAGCATGATGAGGGCATCCCATCTATTGATACACCCGCTGTACCTACAGCCACACAAATACAAGGACCAATCACTCGAGCTCGTGCCAAACAACTTAACTATCAGGTACTTTCGTTTCTTGGAACTATTCCTCACATACATGAGAATATGATGCTACCTAAATCAGATATGTTTGTTACTCGTAGGAATGATGGACCTAGCATGGATAAGGAGGACAAGCATTGGAGCATGATGACACATGGAGGAGATAGCAGCAAGCATTTGAGGATTGAAGAGGACGCCGCAAGTGGAGATTTCAGAACTTTGAAGCCACCATAAGAAGAGATGAAGACATGGACGAAATATAGAGTTCTCCACTTCATAATTTCGTCCATAGTATAATATGGTGCTGCGTCACCTTTAGTTTTGGGCCAGGCCCATGTCATTTTCGCAGGAATTAAGTCAGCCACTTTTTAGAATTCGTATTGAAGGGGGAAAGGCCTTCTAGGGTTTGGTTCGACCACCAAATGCATGGCTGGTCGAAACCCCACCTTTTCCACCTTTAAATACCCCCATAGCCGTCTCGTTTAGACGAGGGATTTTGATTACATTAAAAGTTAGCCATTGCTGCAACTCTCGTGTACTTCTTTTGAGGCCAACGCCCAGAACAAGACCGACTATTCGGAATTCCACCTTTTCAACAAAACTTTCATCTATATCCGCAATATTCTGATTGCAATATTAGTTCTTACTTGTTCTCGATTTCAGGTAGGTATTAGGACCCTCGCTGGTCAGGCTGATCTTGCAGCCGCAAGATCAGTAACTCCCGGAGATTGTCCTAGTGATTGCATTGGCGTACGAGCTTAGCACGTGTAGTCGGATCGTCAAGCACAAACTCCACCAACAAATCGAATTATCCACGTCTCATCGAAAAATCGGCCACCTTTGCCCCATCAACCTTGCCCCAACCGCTGCTTCCTGCCTCGGCTCCACTTGCCCCGCCCAAGCCTGTCGCATCACCCAGCGACCTTCCAGGCCTCACGGCCCGCACCACCAGCCAGCCCCCGTGCCTTGCTCGCCTGCGCCCAGCCCCTCACATCCGCCCCCTGGCCCCGCCCCTCAACCCCCACCGCGGGAAGCAGCCAACATTCCCACCGCTCGCTACGCATCCACGCTGGCTCCGCGCTCCCAGGCCTCGCCCACCGCATCATCTCCACCAGCGCCACTGCCCGCCAGCATGTCCGCTCGCTCTAGGCCATCAGCCGCTGCTCCCCCAGCAGGGCCTGTCCACCACCGCATCCCAGCGGCCCGGCCAGGCCCAGGCCAGCGCCGCACCAGCTCCCTGCTTGCCCGCCGTCCACCTTGCGCTCCATCCCGCTCGTGCCCACCTGCCGCCCCGCACCTGGCCTTGCTCTCAGACATCCCCATCTTGCTCGATTTCCTCAGTTCATGTGATGAGGACATCCCTACTACACCACTACCTCCGTCATTAACAAATGAAGATGAACCTGTTGTGAAGCTCAAGTCCAATGAAGTTCGGATTGGACCAATTACAAGGGCTCGTGCGAAGCTACTTAAACAACATGTGAACTTGTTTTTAAACGATACTCTGATTGATGAGAACTTTATACTGCCTAAGTCCTGTTACTTATGTGTCATCAGGTATCAAGAGGAGATGAACATCACACGAGGAGTAGAGGAGCAGTTGGACGTGAAGACGGACGTCAAGATGGACGTGAAGCTGGACATGGAGCTGGACATGAAGATATCTCATGGACGCGCGAGAGAGGAGCGGGAGGAAAGAGCGAGAGGAGAAGAAGTCGTCCAGGCCAGTCCAGCGCCCGGTCAGACCGGTCGGCACGCCGGCGCACCCGGTCCCTGGCCCGGTCAACCGGGCGGCAGACCGGATTCACCCCGGCGCCAACCGGGCGTCGTACCGAGGCCAACCGGACGGAGTTTTGCGAACTTTCCGGTTGCAGCCCGGTCCAGGGCCCGGTCCTGACCGGCCAGCCCAGTCCCAGGCCCGGTTGACCGGATTCCAGACCGGACTAGTCCGAGTCTGTCTCGACCAGATCTATTCTGGGTCGGTTTTACTTCTATCTTTCGACCAGAACTCGTCTCGGACGCCTATATAAGTGCCTTGGACGACCCCCTAGCGGCTTTAGACCACGTTTAAGATAAACCCTAGTTCATAGTTGTTTGCTAAGCAAAACTATTGTTCCCCAACTCTCCAATTCGTTGCGATCTGGAGTTTTATGCTACTGAAAGTTTGTGTGATCTGCTGTTCCATTGGGGATTAGAAGATTGCAATCTACCGCTTCGTGGTCGGCGGCTACGTGCGCAAGTGTGTGGAGTTGCGAATATCTTGCAGGGTTGAGAGTCTGTTGCGTTGGCATCGAGAATCAATCGAGAGACTTCGTCGCGTCATACAAGTTATCCTCCTCATCATCATCGATTTCATCCGCTGCTACCATCACGTGTTCATCAACACCCGTCGCTTACTGAGAAGATCGGGCAACCCCATATCATCATGCAGAAAAATCTCGAGGCCGGTACGACCAGCACTGACCCTCCGGTAATATCGGGTCGATCCAACCGGTACGGCCGGACATATCTCTTGTTTTTGCTCCACTCAAACCCGGTTATACCGGGCCACTAACCGGTCATACCGGGAAAAACTCCTGTTTTCACGTTGTTTCATCCAGTTTTGACTCCATTTTTTGCCCAAAATCTTGACAACTTTCCGAGCCCATTTGACTCCAGTTTTTAACAACAATCTTGAAATAATCCACATAGTCCGACTCCAGTTTTTGACAATTTTTTAGACCCAACTTTTGACCGCTTGTTTTGACCCAACTTTTCGGGCATTGACTTAATTTGTCCGGCTTCCGATTTGGGGTGCATTGGTTATCTATTTCGCTTCCGCGTCTACATCAACACCGCGATGACATGATGCGGGGTGGCTTTTGGACACCTCCTCCTCAAGACCAACAAGCCCTCCTCGTGGCCCAAGGACACGAGCTCGGGCTCGGGCCAAAACCATACATGATAAGGTGAATTCACTCCTTTCTACACTCGAACCCGACATAACCTTGAACGGATTGCTACCTCATACCTATGTCTATATGTCACTAGGTACCAATCTCGTCAAGGACTCGAAGGGGGCGTCATGGAGCCGAGGAGAGGGGAGCCACGTGGTTCAAGGAAGAAGAAGGGAAGACCGAAGGGAAGAAGAGAAGAAGGAGAGGAGGAGGCCCAACCGGCCCTGGACCCGGTCCAACCGGCCCTGGACCCGGTCCAACCGGGCCCCAGGCCGGGCCGGCCTGTCCCAGGTCCGGTTGACCGGGCGGCAGACCAGGTCCGGCCAGTCGACTCCGGATCCCACGCCGGTGCCATCCGGAAGCAGTCCCGGGGCTTCGGGAGCCCCACCCGGTCACCATCCGGCCCAGAATCCGGTTTGGACCGGGTTGGCCGGTCCCAGGCCCGGTCCAACCGGCCCCCTGACCGGGTCGCACGAATCTGACTCGACCCGACCTTTCAGGGTCGGTCTCACTAGTACCTCTTCGGCCCAAGTCGCCCTGTAAACCTATATAAGTGCCCAGGTCGCCCACCCCTGCTCTTTAGACAAGATATGGCTTAAACATGACTTTGAGCTTTGTCTCCCTAGGGATAGATCCCCTTTGTATCAAGGCTACTCTTGTTGGAGTTATGGATTTGGATGCGTGAGATTCTAGTACTACCCACTCTCTCTCCCACTCCTTGTTTCATCTCCCTCACCGATCTCTCACCTCGGAATTCTACCGCGCGTCTCTTCCGGGTTGATTCTATTGGCGTGGTCCCTCGAGCCACGAGGGTAAGATTCGATTGTATCGGGTTGGTGTGCGTGTGTTTGTTCTTCGTGTTCTTCGTGTTCTTCGCGTTCTTCATCCTCTCCCTCTTTTTCCCTTTGGATTTCGGGTCAATCGCGAGATCGGGCCACAACCTAGGTCTTAGACCTCATCATATGGTATCAGCAGCTTTTGGTTACAGCGATTTTGACCCCCCACCCACCCAATTTCGTCTCTAATTTTTTTCCAAAAAATCCCCCCAAAAAATAGCCCTAAATTGCCTTTGGATGGATCTGCGATTTTGTTGAGTTTTGAATGGTTTTGATCCGTGGATTCGGTGTTATTGTGCTTGATCTACTATTTCCCACACTTTTAGCCCCCAATTCCATCGTTTTCCTTCGGTTTGGGTCGTTTTGGTTGGTTTGGCTCAAGAACAGGATAGAGAAACGACCAGCCGGTTGAGCAACCGGTTGACCGGCCCACGGACCGGACCGGCCGGCCCAGAAACCGGCCGACCGGCCGCCAGACCGGGGCAGCCAGCCCCTGGCCCGACCAGACCGGCCCCTGGACCGGGCGCCACGCCAACCACCGCCACCGCCGACCACCACCACTCCTCTCCATCGCCGGCAAGCACCGCCACCTCCCCAACCCACCGGTCAACACCGCCGCGGCTCCTCTACCACCGCCGCAACCGCAAGAGCATAGGAACCACCCACCACCACCACCGCCGACCGCCACCACTCCTCTCCACCGTCGGCAAGCACCGCCACCCCCCCAACCCATCGGTCAACACCGCAAACACCTCCATCATCGCAAGTTGTGTGTTCCGACACCGCCTAACATTTTCATCTAGGTATAACTTGCTCCCCACCTTGTAACCCCTCTTCCTTTTGCGACCGATCCTATCGAGCATTGCTTACCAAGTGTTGCGAGACATTTCACGTGGCCCCGATTGTGAGGTGTGTGTGTAGTGTGGAGTCAAGCTTCTAAGCAAAAATCGTGTGGCAAAATAGCAAAAGCGAGCTAACGCTAACATAGAGCGACAAAAAAAGAAAGAAAAGCACAAAAAGAGTGCAAGTGCCATCATAGATACAAAAGAGTGCAAGTGCCACCATATATACAAAGCAGTGCAAGTGCCACCAAATACAAAAGAGTCACAAGCTTTTAAGAAAAAGAGAGAAAAGAGAAGAGAGGCCGCGTGTGAATCTTGTTGTCTCTCTGTTTGCAACCAAAGCTTTGCCTCTCCTTGTGTTAGTGTGACACCGAGCACCCTTACTTACATTTTTCCGCTCATTCCTTGGTCGCACTAACCCCATTCATCTCGTGTGTGAGTTCCACATCTTTTCCGTGTTTCTAGTGATCATCACTTTGACATTTGATTTTTGGATTTCACCCACTCTTAACAACAAACTTGATTTCGGATTTCGTCTTTTGGCTTTCCACCATACTCACCTAACACCATATTTTCTAGCTTTTGTGTGTGCCTTTGTGTGAGTGCCCGATACAATTGGTTTTGCTCTCGGTTTGTTGGATCGCCCCGATCTTATCATACCACGATAAGGTTGCTAGGTAGTGTTCTTCCACTAAAATCCACCATATAGATCTTGTCGTGCTAACATGGATAGCGAAGAAGAAGATACGGAGGACTACATGGAGCACTTCGAGGAGGATGCCTCCTCAAGCACCGCGGATGTGGAGGAACATGTGGAGCTCGACACCGACTATGGCTCCACAAGCATCATCGACATGACCGACATCGAGGAGCTCTACACCGACTATGGCTCCACAAGCATCATCACCATGACCGACATCGAGGAGCTCTACTTCGACAATGGCTCACCAAGCATGGACGACATGGTGGAGCAACGCCACGAGTACGTCATCGACGACATGGTGGAGCAACACCGCGACTACGACATCGATACCATGGCGGAGCCTCACCTCGACTCCACCATGAACAACGCCGGTGCACCCACGTACACCTACTTCGCCAATGGAGCTACATATGAAGATAGAGGACCTCCAAGATG
>NW_025900753.1:0-19304 GCF_022539505.1 Lolium rigidum | reverse complement strand
GAATGCTAGGATCCATTTTATTCAAACAAAACAAAAAACAAAAACAAATCGACGCTCCAAGCAAAGTACATAAGATGTGGCCGAATAAAAATATAGTTTCGGGGAGGAACCTCGATAATGTTGTCGATGAAGAAGGGGATGCCTTGGGCATCCCCAAGCTTAGACGCTTGAGTCTTCTTAATATATGCAGGGGTGAACCACCGGGGCATCCCCAAGCTTAGAGCTTTCACTCTCCTTGATCATATTGCATCATACTCCTCTCTTGATCCTTGAAAACTTCCTCCACACCAAACTCGAAACAACTCATTAGAGGGTTAGTGCATAATAAAAATTCACATGTTCAGAGGTGACACAATCATTCTTAACACTTCTGGACATTGCATAAAGCTACTTGGACATTAGTGGATCAAAGAAATTCATCCAACATAGCAAAAGAGGCAATGCGAAATAAAAGACAGAATCTGTCAAAACAGAACAGTCCGTAAAGATGGATTTTATTAGGTCACCAGACTTGCTCAAACGAAAATGCTCAAATTGAATGAAAGTTGCGTACATATCTGAGGATCATGCTCGTAAATTGGCGTAATTTTCTGAGCTACCTACAGGGAGATAGACCCAGATTCGTGACAGCAAAGAATTCTGGAACTGCGCAGTAATCCAAATCTAGTACTTACTTTTCTATCAAAGACCTTAGTTGGCACAACAAAACATAAAACTAAGATAAGGAGAGGTTGCTACAGTAGTAAACAACTTCCAAGACACAAATATAAAACAAAAATACTGGAGTAAAAACATGGGTTGTCTCCCATAAGCGCTTTTCTTTAACGTCTTTCAGCTAGGCGCAGAAAGTGTGTATCAAGTGTTATCGAAGGGTGGTGCACCTACAGCGGGGTTTGGAGTTTTCTCAACCATGCATAGTATATTGGATACATAAGTTTCAGCGTCTCCCTTTTCATTAGTCTTGGGCTTGCTACTCTCATCGAACAAATTTTCGGGAACAAGCCAAGCATAGTTATGTTCTAGTGCATCATTCATAGCTAGGAGTTTACATGGTATTGGTGCTTTGATCTCCCCACCATCATTAGCATTATTAGTGTACCTTATCCTATCCATATCCATTTTTTCAAGGAGACCAACAAACTTAGTATGAGAACCAAGCATATTAAATTTAGCGAAGACTTTTCTAGCCTCTCTTGCTAGACCACCAAATTCTCTAAGAAGGGTTTCTAAAACAAAATCTTTCTTTTCCCCCTCTTCCAAATCACCAAGTGTAAGAAACATGTGTTGGATTATAGGATTGAGATTAACAAATTTAGTTTCCAACAAGCGAACTAAAGCGACGAGCAACAATTTCATAAGTAGGAGCAAGTTCTACCAAGTGTCTATCTTCAAAATCTTCAACGGTACTAACATGGGTGAAAAATTCTTCTATATTGTTCCTCCCAATTATAGACCCTTGTCCTACCGGTATGTTCTTTGCGGTAAAATTAAAAGGAAACATGATGAAATAAGTAAAGTAAATGCAAGTAACTAATTTTTTTGTGTTTTTGATATAGCAAACAAGATAGCAAATAAAGTAAAGCTAGCAACTAATTTTTTTGTGTTTTGATGTAAGTGCAGCAAACAAAGTAGTAAATAAAATAAAGCAAGACAAAAACAAAGTAAAGAGATTGAGAAGTGGAGACTCCCCTTGCAGCGTGTCTTGATCTCCCCGGCAACGGCGCCAGAAATTTGCTTGATGCGTGTAGTTGACACGTCCGTTGGGAACCCCAAGAGGAAGGTGTGATGCGCACAGCGGCAAGTTTCCCTCGATAAGAAACCAAGGTTTAATCGAACCGAGTAGGAGCCAAGAAGCACGTTGAAGGTTGATGGCGGCGGGATGTAGTGCGGCGCAACACCGGAGATTCCGGCGCCAACGTGGAACCCGCACAACACAACCAAAGTACTTTGCCCCAACGAAACAGTGAGGTTGTCAATCTCACCGGCTTGTCTGTAACAAAGGATTAACCGTATTGTGTGGAAGATGATTGTTTGCGAGAGAAAATAGTAAAACAAGTATTGCGAGCAGATTTGTATTTCGGTATTAAAAGAATGGACCGGGGTCCACGAGTTCACTAGAGGTGTCTCTCCCATAAGATAAAAGCATGTTGGGTGAACAAATTACAGTCGGGCAATTGACAAATAGAGAGGGCATAACAATGCACATACATGACATGATAAGTATAGTGAGATTTAATTGGGCATTACGACAAAGTACATAGACCGCCATCCAACTGCATCTATGCCTAAAAAGTCCACCTTCGAGGTTATCATCCGAACCCCCTCCAGTATTAAGTTGCTAAACAACAGACAATTGCATTAAGTATGGTGCGTAATGTAATCAACAACTACATCCTCGGACATAGCGCCAATGTTTTATCCCTAGTGGCAACGAGCACAACACAACCTTAGGGGTTTCTGTCACTCCCCGAGTGTCAATGCAGGCATGAACCCACTATCGAGCATAAATACTCCCTCTTGGAGTTAAACGTAAAAACTTGGCCAGAGCCTCTACTAGAAACGGAGAGCATGCAAGATCATAAACAACACATGTATAATAACTTGATAATTAACATGACATGGTATTCTCTATCCATCGGATCCCGACAAACACAACATATAGAATTACAGATAGATGATCTTGATCATGTTAGGCAGCTCACAAGATCCAACAATGAAGCACAATGAGGAGAAGACAACCATCTAGCTACTGCTATGGACCCATAGTCCAGGGGTGAACTACTCACTCATCACTCCGGAGGCGACCATGGCGGTGTAGAGTCCTCCGGGAGATGATTCCCCTCTCCGGCAGGGTGCCGGAGGCGATCTCCTGGATCCCCCGAGATGGGATCGGCGGCGGCGGCGTCTCAGTAAGGTTTTCCGTATCGTGGCTCTCGGTATTGGGGGTTTCGTCACGGAGACTTTTTATAGGCGGAAGGGCAGGTCAAGAGGCGGCACGGGGGCCCCACACCACAGGGCCGCGCGGCCAAGGGGGCCGCGCCGCCCTATAGTGTGGCCCCTCCGTGGCCCCTCTTCGTCTCTCCTTCGGACTTACGGAAGCTTCGTGAGAAAATAGGCCCCTGGGCTTTGATTTCGTCCAATTCCAAGAATATTTCGTTACTAGGATTTCGAAACTAAAAACAGCGAGAAAACAGAATCGGCACTTCGGCATCTTGTTAATAGGTTAGTTCCAGAAAATGCACGAATATGACATAAAGTGTGCATAAAACATGTAGGTATCATCAATAATATGGCATAGAACATAAGAAATTATCGATACGTCGGAGACGTATCACCCCACTCGGTGCCCTGAAAGGAAAAGAGTGCATCTGAAAACTCGCGGGCGTTTCAGTACATTGTATGTTTACATAGAAGACTATATTTTCGGCTTTAGGCATAGAAACGCCTAAGCTGCGCCACGTTCCAGGGATTTGGCTCGTCGATCCCGGTCTTCTTGTCCTTTATCTTGTATGCTCCTCCTTCAATTACTTCTGTAACGATGTATGGGCCTAACCATTGCGACTTGAGTTTCTCATGGCTGTTTTGCGTAAGCCGAAGAACCAGGTCGCCAACTTGAAAGGACCTTGGTCGCAAACGTCGACTGTGGTAGTTTTTCATATCTTGCTGGTACTTGGTGACCCTTGACAATACCTCGTCTCGAGCTTCGTCGAGTGCATCGACATCATCTTCCAGTGCCCTTCTCGAGGTTTCTTCGTTGAATTCCGCCACTCTCGGGGAATTGTGTTCTATTTCTATCGGCAGCACTGCCTCAGCTCCGTGGACCAGAAAAAATGGAGTTTCTTGTGTCGCTGTATTTGGTGTTGTTCGTATACTCCATAGCACGCTTGGCAGCTCCTCTGGCCAGGTGTGTCGAGCTTTTTCCAATGGTGTCAGCAGGCGCTTCTTGATGCCATTCTCGACCTAACCATTGGTTTGCGGGTGTGCCACCGAGGCAAACTGTAATTTGATGCCTAACTCTGCACAGTATGCCTTGAACTCCTTGGACGTGAAGTTGCTGCCGTTGTTTGTGACTATGCTGTGAGGAACTCCGAACCGAAAAACGATACTTTTGATGAATTTGATTGCCGACGCTGCATCTGGTGAGTTTATCGGCTTCGCCTCAATCCACTTCGTGAATTTATCGACAGCTATGAGCATGTATTCGTATCCTCCTGGCCATGCTTTATGTAACTTTCCCACCATATCAAGACCCCATTGAGCAAAGGGCCATGAAAATGGTATTGGCATCAACTCTGCTGCCGGAGAATAAGGTTTCGCGGCAAACCTCTGACATGCATCATAGGTACGCACTATGTCCTTTGCATCTTCGATTGCTGTTAGCCAGTAAAATCCTGCCATGAAAACCTTGGCTGCTATAGCTCGACTACTCGCGTGGTGTCCACACACTCCTTCGTGTACCTCCTTTAACAGCAATCGACCTTCCTCGGGTGCGACACACCGCTGCAAGACTCCCGATATGCTTCTCTTGTAAAGCTCGCCCTTAACCACAGTGAAGGCTTTGGATCGTCGAATAATTCGCCTTGCTTCTACTGGATCTTCGGGTATTTCCTTCCTTGAGATATATGCAATATAAGCTTGCATCCAAGGGATTTGTGCTACCATCACCTCATGTGACTCTTCTTCATCTCCCGATATACTTGCCTCTATTGGTGCTGGAGCCCCCGAGCCTTTCTCGACTTTTTCCTTTTTCTTTGGCTGTTTTTTTGCCTTGGACGACCTTTCACTTATCTCCTCCCAAAATACTCCAGGTGGTATCGCTAAACACTGTGATCCGATGTTTGCCAGAACGTCGGCTTCGTCATTACTGAGTCTACTAACATGATTCACTTCACACCCATCGAAAAGCCTCTCTAGTTCATTGTATAACTCTTTGTATGCCATCGTGTTGTCGTTGACTGCATCACATTGATTCATTACTTGTTGAGCCACCAGTTGGGAGTCGCCAAATATTTTTAATCGGGTCGCACCACAAGCTTTCGCCATCTTCATCCCATGTATCAGTGCTTCGTACTCTGCCTCGTTGTTAGAGGCGTTAGGGAACGTCATCCGTAGTACATACTTCAACTTGTCTCCTTGGGGTGAAACTAGTATCACGCCCGCTCCAACTCCTTCTAACCTTTTGGACCCGTCGAAATTCATAGTCCAAGTTCTCGACAAATCTGGGGTCCCGTATTTTGCAGCTCCATCCACTCTGCGACGAAGTCTGGCAAGATCTGCGACTTTATTGCTTTTCTTTTTTCATATGTGATGTCCCGAGGGGAAAGCTCTATTCCCCAAAGGGAGACACGACCCGTAGCTTCCGGGTTATTCAGTATATTGGACAAAGGCGCCTCATTAACCACTATTATCGGATGTGCCGAAAAATAGTGTCGCAACTTTCTTGCTGTTGTAAATACTCCGTACGCCAGTTTCTGATAATGCGGGTATCGCTGTTTTGAAGGAGACAGAACTTCACTGATGAAGTATATCGGTCTTTGTTCTCCATGGAGCTTCCCTTCTTCTTCTCGCTCCACCACAAGCACTGTGCTGACCACCTGAGGTGTGGCCGCAATATACAACAGGAGAGGTTCCTTTTCCTTGAGCGCCACCAATACTGGCGGTGTCGAGATTGTATGTTTGAGATCTTCAAAGGCTCTATCCGCCTCTTCGTTCCACTCGAACTTTTCTCCCTGTTTGATCAAAGCATAGAACGGCAGCGCCTTTTCTCCTAACCTGGCGACGAATCTGCTCAAAGCTGCGACTCGCCCAGTTAGCTGTTGTATTTCCTTGAGTTTTGTTGGTTTCCTCATCGTGACGATGGCTTGAATTTTCTCCGGGTTTGCCTCGATCCCTCTTGCTGACACCAAAAACCCGAGAAGTTCTCCTGCAGGGACGCCGAAGGAGCACTTTGTCGGGTTCAGCTTGAGGCAGTATTTGTCGAGATTGTCAAAAGTTTCTCTGAGGTCATTGATCAAGGTTGATCCTTTCTTTGTTGTTATGAAGACATCGTCAATGTACACTTGAACGTTCTTGCCAATATGTGTGGCAAGACACTTTTGCATCATCCGCTGATATGTTGCACCCGCGTTTTTCAACCCGAAAGGCATTGTTCTATAGCAGAACACCCCATAAGGTGTTGTGAAAGCTGTTTTGACTTCCATCCTCTTGCTTCAGTCGAATCTGGTTGTAACCAGAGTATGCGTCCAAGAAGGAAAGACGTTCACAACCTGCCGTGGAGTCGATAATTTGATCGATCCTTGGGAGGGGAAAGTGATCCTTTGGACAATGTTTATTGAGACACGTGAAGTCGACGCACATGCGAAGGACCTCTGTGTTTTTCTTCGGGACCAGCACTAGGTTTGCTACCCACGTGGCTTCTGTGTGTATCTCTCTGATGAACCCAGCTTCTCTGAGTCGATTAATTTCTGACAGCATAGCTTTGCGGTTTGGTTCCGAGAGACGCCGCAAAGGTTGTCTGATTAGCCTGGCCAATGGATCCAAGTTAAGGTGGTGCTCGGCAAGTTCCCTGGGTACTCCTGGCATGTCAGCTGGACACCATGCGAAGATTTCCCAGCGCTCACAGAGGAACTCGACGAGCGCGCTTTCATATGCGAGGTCCATGTTTGTGGCGATAGCTGTCGTCTTCATGGGATCTGTCGGGTGTATTTGTACTTCCTTCGAGTTCTTGGTGGTATCAAAGGTTGGTTCCTTGAGAGGCCTCCCGACATCTGGCAACACGTCGTAGCCTGTTGTCAGCTTTGACGCCATATATTCTGCCTGCATCCCGAAGGTTTCTGACAATCGATGAAAATCCTTGTCGCACTTATCTGCTAGCGCAAAACTGCCTTTCACTGTAATTGGTCCTTTGGGTCTAGGGAGCCTCCATAGCAAGTATGTGTGATGCAGCCCGACCTTCGGTCTTCACCGCATCATATGCTTCATCGCCAAGACGACACGCAAAGGTGAATCTTCTCCTTTATGCGTGCCTACAATCGCCTATGTGGAACGATATACTACTTCATACTCCGTCATACATTGATGATAGGAACTCGACGACAAGTACGGAGGGAAGAGGGGATGCCATGGAGACCCGAGGACGCAAGGCCGATGTCACGGAAGCATGGAAGAGAAGGAGAAAGAGGAGCTGGACGCTCCGGGCCGGAACTTCCGCCCGACACAGCCGGAACTTCCGCCCAGACACTGTCAAGACCGAAGATGCTCGCACTGAAGAGCTGCGGCCGGAACTTCCGCCCCTGATGGCCGGAACTTCCGCCCAGGACCGGAACTTCCGCCCAGGACGGCCGGAACTTCCGCCCCATCGAGCCTCAGCCAGATCTCAGCCCACTTTGGCTTGTAACTTACCCCTTCATCCCCTTACCTATAAATAGGCACCTACCCCCACCTTCATGAGGGAGGGATGATGTTTAGATGAATTGGCTTATGCCTCTATTATCCCTTTGTGGATTTGGGTAACCCCCACCTTAGGTTAATTCCTATTGTACCACCCGGGCTCCTTATCGAATCCTATTGTATCTCTTTGGTGACTTCTACCAATCTTGATCTTTTGCTTGCACTTCTACCTATTTGGTCTTTTGCTTGCACTTCTATTGAGTTTGGTCTTTTCACCCTTCTAGATTCATAGGATCTTCGATTTGTCGATCTTTTTACGGGACTTCTACCGAAAGGTCTTTTCCTTGCAACTTCTATCGAGTTGGTGGTTCGGGCCAACGAGGACAAACCGATTGTGTGTGTGCGTGTGTTTGTATCGAGTTCTTCGCGTTCATCCACTTCCCCGCGAATCCCCTCCGCAATCACACTCACCCGGGTCAAACCGTGAAGATTGGGCACACCCTCGGGCTTAGCCCGCATCATATGGTATCTGAGCAAAGGTTGCCACGGATTTGACCTTCCGATTCCACCAATTTCGCCCAAATTTCCCCAAAAATTTTTCCCCAAAAAATAGCTCGAATTTGGATCTCAGGATTTGTTGCGTTTTTTGTGGTTTTGGTCCACAGATCTGTTGTCTTTGGTGTTGATCTATCATCCCTCCAATTTTCACCGTCAAATTCCTTGTATATCTCCGTGAATCGACGATTTTCTGCTTCATTTTCCGCCCCGAGTTCGTGCTGTTCATCGTCCCAGATTCAGATCCAGAAATTTCTGTATTTCCGGTACTACCGGCTGCTCTCACCGGAACTTCCGCTCGCGCCAAAATATTCCCCATCTTCTTCGCTGAGAACAGCACCATCCACGCCAACCTCCATTCGCGCAAACGCCCGCAGCTTCCGCTCGCCAGCATCACCCAGGCACACGCACGCCCAACCACCGCGCTGCTCACCACCGCGCCCCAACCACGCTCGAGCCAGCACAGCTCGATCCCGCGCCGCAGCTCTCCGCCTGGCCCAACCTCCGCCGGCCCACACCCACGCAGCGCGCGCGCCCGCAGCAGGCCCCACCCGCTCGTGCCCACCCCACGGCCGCGCCTCGATCCCCTTTCCCTGGCCGCTCGCTTCGCACCACCGCCCAGTTCGCCACCACGCGCACGATCTGGCCGCAGGCCCGTCAGCCTGGCCCACCACCTCGCGCTGCCTCGCGCCTGCCAACCGCTCGCCGCGCGCAATCCCCACGCCGCCGGCAATTCCTATACACCGACCAGGTCGGTGGTTACCCCGCGCCGCACACCCCCGCGCGCGGGGTATGGGCCGGCCTGGTCGGCCCATTTCACGTTTATTTTCTGTTCTCTGTTTTCTGTTTCTTTTCTATTTTTTTTTTCTGTTTCTTTTTTTTGTTTTTGTTTCTTTTCTGTTTATTTTTATTTAAAAAAATTTAAAAAGTTTGAATCTTAATTTTGTTCAAATTTAAAAAATGTTCAAATCTGGAAATCGTTCAAATTCGAAAATTGTAAAAATTCGAAAATTGTGCAAATTCGAAAATCGTTTAATTTTCGAAATTTGTTCAAATTCAAAAATCGTTCAATTTTCAAAATTTGTTCAAATTCGAAAATCGTTCGATTTCAAAATTTGTTCAAATTCGAAAATCGTTCAATTTCAAAATTTGTTCGAATTCGAAAAATCGTTCAATTTTTGAAATTTGTTCAAATTCGAAAATCGTTCATTTTTTGAAATTTGTTCAAATTCGAAAATCGTTCAATTCGAATTTTGTTCAAATTTGAAACTGTTCAGATTTAAAACAGAGAAAAAATGAGAAAAGAAAAAAGAAAAACAAACTTGGGCCGGCCCGTCCGCACCGAATCCACAGCAAACAGTATCAGCAAATCGTGGGCCTGCCCAACAAAGATCTGGGGGTGGTCGGTGGCTGCTATACACCGACCAGGTCGGTGTAAAGCAGCTCCCCACGCCGCCCATCTCGCTACGCCCTACAACGCCGCCCGCTCGCGCAGCCAAACCACCATCTCCTCGCTCCAGCGCTGCCTGGCCCACCTCAGCACGCGCGCATCGCTCCACGCCGCACGCCGCGCCCGCAACCAGCTCGCCGCTCTGCCTGCCGCTCGATCCGCTACACACAAGTCGCCCACGCACAGGCCACCTACCCCGCGTTGCAGCACCACCCGCCCGGCCACGCTCGCGTGCAAGATCCTCAGGCCGCGCGCCAATTTTTCTTTCGGCAGCTCAATTTCGCGCACGCCCCAGCTTGATTTTCCCCAATTTCTGGACAAGAAACGCACAACCGGAACTTCCGGGTATTTCGACCGGTACATCCGCTTGGCCGGAAGTTCCGCCCAACATCCGCCCAACCTCCGGAAACGACGATTTTGCTCACAGTACATCCCTGGTTCGTTTTGGTCAGTTTCCGGAACAAGACCGGAAGTTCCGCCCGGCGCGCAATTTTGACCCAAATTCTGTCCAGTTTTGACCCATCTTTTTGCCCCAAATTTTGACAACTTTCCGGAGCCCGTTTGACTCCAAATTTTAACAACATCCTCCAACTACTCCACATAGTCTACGTCTAATTTTTGACGATTTTTGGAGCCCAATTTTTGACCGCTCGTTTTGACCCAACTTTTCGGGCATTGACTTAATTTGCTCGGATTTCCTTGTGGAGTGCATTGGTTGTCTATTTCGCTTCCACGCCTACACCAACACCGCGACGACACCTTTGGCACCCCGGATTCCGGCGCAACTTCGACACCATCATCGACACCACCTCGATCATCGCAAGTTCGTGTGCTTGACACCGCCTAACATCAATAGGTATAACTTACCCCACCCCTTGTAGCCCCGTTTCTTTCTTTGTGTACCTATCCCATTGAGAGTGGCTTTCCGAGTGTTGCGAAGCATTGCACAAGTGTCACGACCGTGAGAGGGTGTGTGTGTGCGTTGTGTTGAGCAAAGCTCCGAAGCAAGCTCGGAGAAAGATACACAAAAGAAGAAAAAGTGTGACATATACATAGAGAAAAAGAAAGCTTCTAAGCATAGAGAAAAAGGAAAAAAAAAAGAGAAAAAGAAAAAGAAATAGAAAAAGAGTGTGTGTCCACCGATACAAAAGAGTGCAAAGCTTGTATGCACTAAGAGAGAAAAGAGAAGAGTGGCATTTGTGCAAATCGTGTTGCTTCTCTCATATCCAACCGAGCTACGGTCTCTCTTGTGTTGGCGCGACACCGAGCTAATAGTCTTCGTTAGGACCATCCTTGTTACTTGCTCACTTCCTTGGTCGTGCTAACCCCATTGTTCTTCCTTGTGTGTGTTTCCGTGTTTCCTTGACATAGATCACCGCTTTTGACATTTGACTTTGGATCTTACCCACATTTGACAATAGACATTTTCTTTGGTTCTTTTCGTTTGCTATCCACTTCCTCACCTACCACCATATAGAGTTCTTAGCCTTTTGCGTGTGCTTTGAGTGTGTGTGTGAGTACATATCGGTTATTCTCTAACTTGAACCATTTTCTCGATTTTGGTTTGCGAGTTTTGACCTTTGGTAGTTTTCCTTCCACCACATACATACACACCCTTCCTAGTGAGAGCTATCCAATATGACCCCACAAGAAAAGGCCGAGATGAGAGCCTACTTTGCCGAGCTAGAAGCTCTTGAAGCCCATATGACCACCCAAGATAAAGCCGAGTGCAAATCCTACTTCAAACACCTTGAGAGCAAGAGTGACACACCACATGAGTTGAGTGAGGACGCTTTGATTTCTAACACATTAACCTCTACTCCTCTTGTGTTGTCTTCTTCTTTGCTAGATTGCTCGGACATCGGCGACGCCATTGCCATGGAGATGAGGGACTCCACTATATGTGAGATGAGCGACTCCACTATATGTGAGATGAGCGACTCCACTATATGTGAGATGAGAGACTCCACTATATGTGAGATGAGTGAATCCACTATACATGAGCTTGAGTGCCTCCACATTGAGGATATGAGTGATACACCGAGTGAGATGAGAGTGGTAGTTGATAGGTCATGTGAGGCCATTTCGAATTCTAACAACTTACCCTCTACCTCTAGTGTGTTTCCTTGTGTCTCATTAGGTCCCATGGATGACGAGTTCCCGATCACGGAAAAGAAGATGTACATGGTGCATGAAGATGATGCTATCACACCATGCTTGATTGAAGATGAACATGGAGGCCACATGGAGCCTACCTCTTCCACAACACCCACTTCAAATGAGTCGGACTACAAAGGTACCTATATGGGTGTTGATGATGCCATGATCCCACTAGTGGACATGATGATTTGTGAGCGCTTGCATGAGTTGGATGATCCTATTGCGATGTCATATGCTTCTTTCACATTCCCTTGTGATACTTGTGATACCACTATTGTTGATCATGTGGAATTAGTTGCTTATGATAATATTTCAATGCCATGCTATGAGTCGTTCGAGTTACTTTCTCTTGCTTGCAATATGTCGAACAATTGCTCTTCCCTATGTGTTGCTTGCAATGATGATGATGCTTGTGTTGTGACAACCTTGATGAACAATTGCTCTTTTCCTAGGTTTGTTGACAACCATGATACAATGTTGAACATGTTTTGTGCTAGATGCTTGCAATACTCTCCCATTAATGCAACCAAAATGTTGAACAATTGTTCTTTCCAATGCTTGGTTTGCCATAATGTTAATATGCTTGTAAATGAGATTGCCCCCATAGCTCTCTCAAATTTTGGAGACTTTGCATATATCCATGTTGAGCATGTTCCCATGTTTGCTCCGCATATTCACCATCTCTATTATGATGCTTTGCTTAACGCTAATGGTGATGTGCAAAAGAAATGGACCATCATGATGGATGATGTGTTCATATACCATGCACACACGTTCTTTGCTTTGCCTATTGTGTGTGTAGGTACAAGAATGCCAATGTCAACCTCGATTGAGCACGAGTTGACAAAGAGAGCTCTTGAGAGCATAATACAAGTGAGTTCAAGATCGAACCCGGCTCTAATACCTTTCCCATGCTTTGCATTGAACATGCCGAACAATTTCTCTTTCTTATGGTTCTTTTGCAAGCATGATGATGTGATTCTTACCGTTGGTGTTGCCTCAAACAAGTTGACCAATTGCTCTTTTGTTTGGTTTGTTGGCACGCACGGTTGTGCAAACGTTTCCTTGATGAACTTTTTGGAAGATATGTTGTGTGTTGCACCAAATATGAGGACCAATTTCTCTTTCAAATGGTTTGTGTGCACACATGTTGATGATATTTTGGACACTCTTCCGTATGTGTTTTTGCCAAATTCTCCACTTGTTGCTTCAAGGATGTTGAACAATCTCTCTTTCTGATGCCTTGAGTGCAATAATGCACATGAGTTTATACATGAGATGGACATCATAGTCGTCTCACATTTTGGAGTTTTTGTGTTTCCACATTTGGAAGATGTTCCTATGGAGTTCTTACACATTGACCTTGCACATGCATTATTCTTGATAAATTTGTGTTGTGCTAACGGTGTTGTGAACATGAATGGACATGTCGTTGATGATATGCTCCTCTATCACGCACACATATACTTTGCTTGGTCTTTGTTGTGTGAAGGTACATGTGACATATGGATAAGCGTCAACGAATGGGTTCAACCCCATACATCTACTACACAAGATCTCTCAATGAGAGCACACCGACATCTTGCTAAGGTGACCTCTTTCTACTTGCGCTATCTTGCTAAACCCGTGGAACATTGGCTATGCTTTGAGTGTTGCTTGGCTTTTCTTGTGCTATTGATAGGGCCCTTGACAAGTGAAGCGACATTCAAGCGTTGGTGTCATCTACCTCCTCTACACATTCATGAAGATTTATCGTCGAGGACGACTCTTTTTCAAGTGGGGGGAGATGATGCAGCCCGACCTTCGGTCTTCACCGCATCATATGCTTCATCGCCAAGACGACACGCAAAGGTGAATCTTCTCCTTTATGCGTGCCTACAATCGCCTATGTGGAACGATATACTACTTCATACTCCGTCATACATTGATGATAGGAACTCGACGACAAGTACGGAGGGAAGAGGGGATGCCATGGAGACCCGAGGACGCAAGGCCGATGTCACGGAAGCATGGAAGAGAAGGAGAAAGAGGAGCTGGACGCTCCAGGCCGGAACTTCCGCCCGACACAGCCGGAACTTCCGCCCAGACACTGTCAAGACCGAAGATGCTCGCACCGAAGAGCTGCGGCCGGAACTTCCGCCCCCGATGGCCGGAACTTCCGCCCGAGACCGGAACTTCCGCCCAGGACGGCCGGAACTTCCGCCCCATCGAGCCTCAGCCAGATCTCAGCCCACTTTGGCTTGTAACTTACCCCTTCATCCCCTTACCTATAAATAGGCACCTACCCCCACCTTCATGAGGGAGGGATGATGTTTAGATGAATTGGCTTATGCCTCTATTATCCCTTTGTGGATTTGGGTAACCCCCACCTTAGGTTAATTCCTATTGTACCACCGGGCTCCTTATCGAATCCTATTGTATCTCTTTGGTGACTTCTACCAATCTTGATCTTTTGCTTGCACTTCTACCTATTTGGTCTTTTGCTTGCACTTCTATTGAGTTTGGTCTTTTCACCCTTCTAGATTCATAGGATCTTCGATTTGTCGATCTTTTTGCGGGACTTCTACCGAAAGGTCTTTTCCTTGCAACTTCTATCGAGTTGGTGGTTCGGGCCAACGAGGACAAACCGATTGTGTGTGTGCGTGTGTTTGTATCGAGTTCTTCGCGTTCATCCACTTCCCCGCGAATCCCCTCCGCAATCACACTCACCCGGGTCAAACCGTGAAGATTGGGCACACCCTCGGGCTTAGCCCGCATCAATGTGTAGTGTGGTACTGCCATGAATCTGGCATATGCGGGTCGTCCCAATAGAGCGTGGTACTGTGATGGGAAATCCACTACTTCGAATTCCAGCCTTTCTATCCTGTAATTCTCCCGGGTTCCAAACTCAACGTCGATGTTGATCTTCCCCAGCAGATAACTTGGCTTGTCTGGTGTGATGCCGTGGAAACGTGTGTCGGTTGGTTTTATGTTCGCCAAAGATATGTTCATCTTCCTCAATGTATCTGTGTACATGAGGTTTAAACTGCTGCCTCCATCTATGAATACTCGCGAGACGTCAAACCCTGCGATCACCCGCTGGTAAGATCAGAGCTAACTGCCCTGGTCGAGGAACTTGCTGCGGGTGATCCGCAATAGTGAAGCCAATATCCTATCCCGACCAATTCAAGTACTCAATTGTTGGTGGAGGCATCTTCTTTGCCATAAAGACCTATCGCGAAATTACTTTTTGAGCTCTATTTGATGGCCTGGCCTTCTGAATCATCGACACCGCGCCGTTGGTGTCAATATAGGGAGGCGGTTGTGGTGCTGCCACTATTCATAACCGATGTCGATTTTCGTTCGTGATCGCGGGAGGTGGTGGAAGGTGGATCTCACTCCTTGGCCCTTGAGGGTTTCTGTTTGCTGCCTGTGCGTTGGCATGCCCCGCAAATCTGTTCAGCGCCTGGAAAGTTCGGCAGTCTTTCTAGAAATGTCCCGACTGCCTTTTCCCATTGTTACCGAGATAGAAGTGCATCTGACATGGTCCGTTCATCATATCTTCGGGAGATATGTACGGCCTCTGGAACCTTGGACCATTATTTTTTCTATGGGGACGGGAGCCGTCCTTGTAGTCGCTGCGCTGCTTGCCGCTTTGTTGATAATCATCGCGATTGTTTCCTCCACTATTTCCTCGAAATCCAACCGATATTTGGCCGGGAGCATCATAATCTGAGAACTGTTGAGGGAATCGTCATCTATTTTGAAAGTTTCGACTGCGGTCTTCCTCAGGCGACCTTTGCCGTTTGTTGTGAACAACATCTTCTCCATCCGCCCACCTATTCGCTATTTCCATGAGTGCTGCTATTGTCTTCGGGTTGGTTCTTCCCAGATCCTCGACGAAATCCCTCCTTCGAATACCAGCAACGAATTCATCTATCGCTCTCTCGTCAGATATATTTTCTGCCGAGTTTTTGATGATGTTCCACCTCTGGATATACGTTCTCATTGACTCGTCGTATTTCTTCCTGCAAGCCCTCAATTGCTCCAGTGATGCAGGCTTCTTGCACGTGGATCGAAAATTCTTTACGAATATATCCTCGAAACTTTCCCAGCCGTCGATAGACCCAGGAGACAACTTCTTTATCCACGATCGCGCGGCACCACTCAAGTGCACTTGAATGCTCTGCATGGCTGTTGCTCTAGTTCCACCCACTAACTTTACCGTCTCGAGATAATCAATTAGCCAATCCTCACGATCTTGTGATCCATCGAATTTTTTGTAATTATCGGGTAGCTTAAACCCAGATGGAACTCGAGTTCTGAGGACTTGTCTCGTAAAGCACGGGAGTCCGCACATATCTTCTTCATCAACCTCTGGTGAGTGCCGACATTCCCTTCTTTCCTGTCGCGCTCTGTCCACTCTTGCTTGTGTTGCTGTGTCTCTTGCCCCACTAGTTCTCACAGGATCTTGCACTGCTGCGGTAGGTCATGGACTATTTTGTCTTGCAGATCCTTCGAGAGGCGTATTTGCGAACGTTGTTCCCATGGCTCCAACTCCTGCCATGGCCATGTTATACAACACTTCTCTTGGATCTCCGGGAGGTGGCCTGGATGCTAAGATGAAAGCTTGTGTCGCCATGTATCGAACTTCTGGTGTTTTGGGAATAATATTCCCCCTCGTGTCGATCGACATAAAGGACATGTCGAGGTTTTGAACTAAGTTCTCCCTGTCAGCCTCAGGTATATTTTGCAGCCGAGATCTTGCTCTATTTCGAGCTGCTCTGTGACTATCTCCCGAAGTACCTGATTGTCGGCTCAACTCCGCCCTTCGCCTGCTTGACGCGGAAGCCGCGGCTTGCCTCCTATCCAGCTCAATTTTCTGTTTTTTGAGCTCCCGCCTGGTACGGGCGAGTCTATATTGATATGCTTGTAACTCTTCTGCTATCGCCGTTACATTCATTGGCTCTGTGCCATCAATAGCTCTTGCAACTCTATCCCACACTGCTTGCGGGAATTGCCCCATCTCTCGTGTTCCAGGTCCAATATATTTGGTTCCCAAACCTCGCGTAAGATCCGCGGGATCGACGTACGGATTTCCCGCGTCATCGAAGTTCTCTGATGTCTCCTCCTGTGGGCGACTTTGATGGTATTTTGAACTTTGATCTTTGTCGGGATTGGTGACACCATCATATAGATCGGTGAAGACCTCTCCAACATTAGTGGATCTGTCGATGAAGTTAAGCTGTCGATGTTGTCCGAGTCGCTGCTTATATCGGAGTGATAGGGCAAAGGTGGCCGATCTTTCGATGAGAGTGTGATAACGTCGATTTGTTGGTGGAGTTCGTGCTTGACGATCCGACTACACGTGCAAAGCTCGTGCGCCAATGCAATCGCTAGGACAATCTCCGGGAGTTACTGATCTTGCGGATGCACGATCAGCCCGACTCAGCGAGGGTCTTAATTCCTACCCGAAATCGAGAACAAGTAAGAACTAATAATGCAATCAGAATTATTGCGGATATAGATGAAAGCTTTATTGAAAAGGTGGGATTCCGAATAGTCGGTCTTGTTCTGGGCGTTGGCCTCAAAAGAAGTACACGAGAGTTGCAGCAATGGCTAACTTTTAATCTAATCAAAATCCGAGTCTAAACGTGATGTCTATGGGGGTATTTAAAGGAGGAAAATGTGGGGTTTTGGCCAGCCATACGTATGGTGGCCGAACCAAACCCTAGAAGGCCTTTCCCCCTTCAATACGGACTCTAAAAAGTGGCTGACTTAATTCCTGCGAAAATGACATGGGCCTGGCCCAAAACTAAAGGTGACGCAGCACCATATTATGCTATGGACGAAATTATGAAGTGGAGAACTCTATATTTCGTCCATGTCTTCATCTCTTCTTATGGTGGCTTCAAAGTTCTGAAATCTCCACTTGTGGCGTCATCTTCAATCCTCAAGTGCTTGCTGCCATCTCCTCCATGCATGATCATGCTCCAATGCTTGTCCTCCTCATCCATGCTTGGTCCATCATTCCTAAGAGTAACAAACATATCTGATTTAGGCAGCATCATATTCTCATGTATGTGAGGAATAGTTCCAAGAAATGAAAGTACCTGATAGTTAAGTTGTTTGGCACGAGCTCGAGTGATTGGTCCTTGTATTTGTGTGGCTGTAGGTACAGCGGTTGTATCAATAGATGGGATATCCTCATCACGGAGTCCGCAGACGACTCGAAGGACATGTCGCCGAAGATCTTGGCGAGCTTTCCGCTTGCCGTAGTGTTGATGAAGCATGGCGGCGAAACCTCCTTATCGCCTGTCTCGAACGATGGATCCGAAAAATCGGAATCGACCGCCGACAATCCCGACGAAATCGGAACCTCGAGACGATACGATCCTTCTTTCTCGACGCGGAAGTGGAACCTTCCGAACGTCATCTCCATAGGCTCCTCCATATACGCATATGCATCCAAACGGGAGGGTGGGTGAGGAACAAAATCGACTAGATCAGTTTCGATTCGTTTACCTCTATCCATCGCGTTGCTTGCTACCGAAGAAGTCGACGATCTTGAACGTGCCATCGAGATCAGCTCCTTGTCGCCTCTAGTTCCCACTGACGGCGCCAATTGACAAGGAATCGACTTGTCAATGCCTACAAGTTGTAGATTAGAGGTTTTGCTAGAAGTAGAGGGCAAGTAGATCTCGAGGGTTTCAGCCGGAAAAGTACTCGACTGCTTATGAAAACTAGGGTTGCGTGAACAATGATTCGATGCCCTCTTTGTCCCTCGACTCCCCCTTATATAGGAGGCGGAGCCGAGGGTTTCGTATTACACAAGTTTACAGATTCCGGGAGACTCTCCGAGTTCAACCCGTAAAGTTACAAATCTCTTTATTCCTAATACAACTCTATCTTTCCTTAACAACTAATTGGGCTTCCGAACTTCATATTCTTCGACTTGTGGGCCTTCAGTAAACCCCAGGTACCATCTTCGGCAGGCCCATCGGGGATGCCTATGTCATTGTGGCCTTGTTGCCGGTGTGGCGTGTTGTCATTTATTTTGCAGGAAGCTCAAGTTCAAGTTTATATGCATTATCATTTATTTTCGCAATGTTTATATGCATTATCATTTATTTACTCTAACACCTTAAAAGGACCAGCGGCACGAGGCATTAACCAAACAAGATCACCAACATCAAACACAACATGCTTTCTTCCTCTATCCCCAGCAATTTTATACTTAGCATTCATGCGTTCTATGTTGTCTTTAGTAGTCTCATGCAATTTTAATATCAATTCAGCATGTTGTGTAGCATCCAAATCATTTTGCACCGAAGATGGTAAAGGCAATAAATCAATAGGTGCACGTGGAACAAAACCATACACAATCTCAAAAGGGCACATCTTAGTAGTAGAATGCAACGAACGATTGTAAGCAAATTCAATATGAGGCAAACACTCTTCCCACAATTTTAAGTTCTTCTTCAAAATAGCCCGCAACATAGTAGACAATGTTCTATTTACTACTTCGGTTTGTCCATCAGTTTGGGGATGACATGTAGTACTAAACAGCAATTTAGTCCCCAGACCCATAAACATCTCCAAAAGTGGCTAAGAAATTTAGTATCACGATCGTAAACAATAGTATTTGGCACACCATGTAAACGCACAATTTCGCGAAAGAACAAATCAGCAACATGTGTAGCATCATCGGCTTTGTGACATGGAATAAAGTGTGCCATCTTAGAAAACCTATCCACAACAACAAAGATAC